>NW_015538026.1:2432868-2436820 GCF_001515605.1 Sinocyclocheilus anshuiensis | reverse complement strand
TGTTTTCTATTTGAATACATTTTAAAATGTAATTTATTCCTGTGATGCAAAGCTGATTTTTTTTAGCATCATTACTCCAGTCTTCAGTGTCACACGATCCTTCAGAAATCATTCTAATATTCTGATTTACTGCTCAAAAAACATTTATTATTATTATTAATAATATTTAAAACAGTTGAGAACATTTTTTCAGGATTCTTTGATCAAAGATCAGCATTTATCTGAAATAAAAAGCTTTTGTAGCATTATACAATATACCATTCAAAAGCTTGGAGTCAGTATAATTTTTTATTTGATTTATTTATTTATTTGGGGGAGGAGAAATTAGTACTTTTATTTAGCAAGGACGCTTTCAATTAAAATCAAAAGTGATGACAAAGACATTTATAATGTTACAAAAGATTTCTATTTCAGATAAATGCTGTTCTTCTGAACTTTCTATTCATCAAAGAAATCTGAAAAATTCTACTTAGCTGTTTTCAACATAATAATAATAATAATAAATGTTTTTGGAGCAGCAACTCAGAATATTAGAATGATTTCTGAAGGATCATGTTGTATTTTGGATCAAATAAATGCAGGCTTGGTGAGTAGAAGATAATTCTTTAGAAAACATTAAACATCTTACTGTTCAAAAACTTTTGACTGGTAGTGTAATAGACTAATCTTTTTTTTTTTTGAGTTTCAGAGCCAGCGTTCTTCATCCACTTTCTTTGCATGTAAGTGAACAGTATCAGTGTGAACAATATCAGCTGCAAAAACATCCAAAGATGTACATTTTAATAACAGTAATAATAGCTTATTTTCAGTGTACTATGATTTGGGATGCATGAATTAGGATGGACATTATTTAAATTTGGATTCAGCAGTATCAAGTACCTGTATGTGTTTAGAGTGAGTGTGTCTGTCTGGATGCGTGTATGAAATGCTTGTGAAATTCTATTTTCACTTCATGCTGCAAAGTGTGAATCAAAGGGAAATCAAACCTACAGACATCTCTCACATCATATACATATACTTGCGTATTTTCTCTCTCACACACACATCGTGACTCACCTCCACTGAAACAGAGACACTGTAGAAAGGTAACATTCATCATCAGTCTATCCAAAGGCGGTCAAGGGGCACTGATGGAGCTTGGAAGACACACACACCTACACAATGTGTGCACTTCTGTCTGCAACAGATATGACTGATTATAATGTTTATTTGTGTGTGTGTGGATATGTGTGTACCAACCTTTGTCTTTGCTTAGAAATGTATTTTTCAAAGTCAATCCACAAACAATAATTAGAGGAATAATATTCTGATATCTGATAACTCGGTTATACAAGGTTTATGCAAACATTAAGTATAGATAGTTCAGCAGGATGTGACAAACATGTTTTTGCATGATGAATCAGGGCTCACACATACTATATGATACATCATATGTCATCACATCTGGATTCCCATAAGGACCTAAATTTAGAAGGTTCAGTCTGTAATTTCAAGCATCATGTTCTTATGCGGAGGGTATGTTTCAGACTGAGGTTTGGCGCTCTTAGTGCAGGACATGGGATGATGTAATCAGGATGTTTTTTTTGTTTGAGTGTCAAGAGTGTGTAACCGAGGATCCTAGTTGTACTATATAGCCACTCGTGGACTCCATAAAAAAGGAATATGCTTCTGTTGTAATTCAATGAATTATTTCTAGACCTATAGAAACATGCTCTATACTCAAGCTCAGGCACTAAACAAGTGGTTCTCAACTTTTTGCTCAAAATGATATTCAAAGGTCCCCCGTAGGCTGTGATATTGCTGGTACTTCTGCTGCAAGGGCATTGCTGTTATTATTTATTGATTTATTTTTAACAGAAACTAGCAGTGTCAAAGTATTAAATAAACAAATATATTAAATATACATTGTTAAAATTAATTATGATTACAGGATAAGATTATTTTAAATTATATTTATCTCACAATTAAACATTTCTCAGCTATTACATTACTTACAAAATGTCCATTCATTATAGAAATGTCAATTAGTTTAATACATTTTTGTCATTTTCTGCAGTCTAGAAAGTACACTTTTAAAATGTCCATGCAAACCCTGGTTGTTTGCATGGTTGTTTGCAAAATGACAGTTGTAGTGAACATAGTTAAAAAATAATAATTATGTATGAATATAATTTGATACAAAAACGGAGGATGGAGTGAAAAAAACACCACAAAGAAAAGAAAGAACAGGACATGGCAAATATGGCAACATCAGCTTTAATAAGTAATATTTAAATTTGAATAAAAATGAAATATTTGAATATTGAAAATATGACATTTGTAATAGTGTGATAAAAGAAAACACATATGATTTACATATATTAAAATTGTGCATTTAAAAATTTATTTAAATTGAATTTATTCAATTGAACTTTTTATTCAATGCATTAAGTTTTGATGAAAATGTAAATTATAGTAGGAATGACTTATGTTGAGTCGTGCAGTGGCTTTGTTATTCATCATATCTGTGTAATTGTGTGTGTGGCTTCAGCTGGTGTGGAATAGTGATGTCATGACAGCCAAGTAATATGGGAGAGAGAGAGAGAGAGAGAGAGAGAGAGAGAGAGAGAGAGAGAGAGAGAGTAAAACAAGCTTCACACACATACATAGAAAGAGAGACAAATAGGGACACAGTGTGAGAGTGAAAACAAAGAGCTAAAGATCCTGAGTGGAATCTGTTAGTGTAAAAGCTCTGAGGATGACAGACAAATGGCCTAGTTAGTCGATACTGGCAGCAGCAGTGTCTCCTGTCTGTTTTTATTTCTTTTCAAACTGACATCACGACCAGAAGGGCGACTCATTTGTTTTATTGAATATCTCTATCTTTCTCTCTCACACCATCTCTATCTCAGAGGGAAATGAAAAACAAACCAAACAATAGTAGCAGAACACAAGCGGCTGTAAAGACAAACCACTGAAAGTAAAATGAGTGAAAATACACGTATATGAGCATAATTCTGTTATTGAGGGAAGTGTTTCGCAAATATTCTCATTACAGATGGACTAAAACTATTATGACATTCAACACATCCAGATTGCGTATAGGAAAGCATTGAATGATCATTTAAAATCTATTTTTCGTTACACACATACAGAGGCCACGGTGCAGCGGGGAATTATGCACATAAACACATCTCATTTGCATACACAAACGCATCTTTTTATCCATTTCACTGCGTCTCAATTGAACCGCAATTCAAAACAATTTCATGCATGAGAAGAATAGTGCGGTGACCACACGAGCCAGACAATCTTGCACACAGACCACAAGCACTCATTCAGGCCAATTTAAATAATGTGAAAACACTTTCCCAACATTCCCACATAAATATGTCCAAACTGGGTCTAAACTGATTAAGGTCTACAACCCTGTAACATTTTATTCTAGTTGATGTATATCTAAATACAGATCCATATTTATTAAGACCCTGATTTGCTGTTTTTTTTTTTTCCTGGCATGCACGTCTGGTCATGCTTATTTGTTAGGCTGGATTTAGAGGAATTTTGGACAGTTTTCAGATTTCATTTAGCCTGAGAGGTTAACTTTTTTTCCAGCATGTGTACTGTTATGTCTCTGTTAGTTCTCTTTAAATAACCAAAACAATATTTCAGGTACGGTACATGAATTATCTTAAAACTAAATATAATCCTGCGTGAAATTAATATGCTGCCAGTCACTCTTTCCAAAAGGCAGTTTGAAACCGCCGTCATTTGATGTGTTTTTCTCTTTGTGTCCATGAGGGGGCGCTAGAAATGAGGTTAGGAGGAGCTCATTAACACTTACTGAAATTCAAATAAAGGAGCATTTATCAGCTCACCTTTGCATTGACTCATTACTAATAGCTAGACAGTATTTCACAGAAACACATCCGGTTGCATTAAAGAGTAATACGTATTGCGACTGAGAAATGTG
>NW_015538026.1:2422068-2432744 GCF_001515605.1 Sinocyclocheilus anshuiensis | reverse complement strand
TATATATATTTACATTTGATAATATCATCGATATGTTGTTTTTATAAAAAAGTGAGCATGTTTTACATTTTTAGACGTCTAAAATCCTGCCATTGATATTTCATGAATGTCTGAAAAACATTTACCTTCACAAAGAAGAAATGTATTCATAGGTATCAATGCAAATTAATATCAAGTGTATCGTAAATAAAGAGGCTCCGACATTTGAACTGTAATGTGCTCAAATCACTACAATAAACTGCATGTAAAACAAACGACCGCAGACAAAGACACTGAACCGACGCTTACTTAGCTCCTCCCCTTAGAGCACAACATCCAATCCGAAGGGATCATTCTGACCAGTGTTCTTCGCCTATTGGCTGAACGATCTGTCAGTGGCAGCAGTCCATATTTTCGGCCCGGACAGTAGCACGGCCAGCAGTGAAAGTGAGAAATAACTCCGTAAACTTGGGATACTTCTGACAGCGAGGACTGATGAGCGAACAAAAACACATATGAAGGTAATACAATTAATATTTCATGGAATTATTACATCTTTTGGGAAAGGATATTGGTCGTGAATGTGATCTGGAGAGCGTGCTGGTGTGGAAGAGTGAATCTCAGATCCCAGGATAGATTTCCAGTATCGCTGCTATTATTATTATTATTATTGTTATTATGTGCAATGATAAACATTGATTTCTTAGCCACACTGTATTCTTTCATACTCATGCACTTAATATAGTCTTAATAGACTTGATTTTTATGGATTTAGATATAATTAGTTATGTGATCTTTATAGTATATCAATTAAATGCTATATAACCATGTTACAAACATCCTTTGTCCCTGTTTCTATTTGTTCCGGTCTGATGTCAGACATCTGATCGTTTGTTCTTCACACATTTGAGAAGTGCACTGATTGCTTGTTTAGCAGCATGTGAAATGGTCCATATGTGATTTTTTAAGCACTGTAAGGAAAGCTTTGTGTCCAATAGGAAATCTGATATCCACAGCACTGGTTTTTGCTGAACAATGCTTGAATTTATGGCTCTTATTGTTTATCACGCAACTTATAAAAGATTAACCATGCACTGATTCTTGAAACATGGGACAAACTTACCCTGCTATTAGTTCCTAAAACGGCAACACTTTCACTTTGGAAGTGCTTGAGATGCATATTTGTGTTAAGATCACTGCAGTGATTATTTCATTTGTTTTTCTCTTTATTTTATCAGAGTGATGACATTACTGTACCTGTGTCCTCAGATCATGTGCGAATCAAAATATGTATTAACTTAAAAAAAAGTTAAATGTGTATATTTTAAAGAACAGCTACTACTATGAATGTATTAGACAGAATAAATGGGTTAGTTGTTTTTTTATATATATACTTATAAGGCTTACATCTGTGTGTGTACTGGTAGTCAACACCACCAGATGTTTAAATTTATAAACTTGTACATACAGTCCATCCATATAGTATCTGTACTACATAGTATCAATTCTCATCCTTTTCCCATATTTCAACTGTTGTGAGTTCACCTAGCTCACGTAATGACTTTCATAGGTTTTCCTTATTAAATTTTTCATAAGTTTAAGCAGTTGTTTTAACATTTCCTGTCATGTTTATGATCTCACGGTTGTGAAGAAACACTCTGTGATTTTTAGATAAATTCACTCATTTAAGTAAAACAAAATAGCTACAGCATAAATACAAAATTTGAAATATTTAAAACATGATTAGATTTAATATGTATAATAAATATTTTTGTATGTAATATGTTTATCCTCTATCCTTAACTTTATTCTTTCATGTTTTGTAGCATTTTCTTTGTGCTTAAGAATCTGTGTACACTTTTATATATAGAATGTGCATAATGGATTCTTGACGATGGACCCTTTTCACAAGACTGTGATGACGCATTTAACGGTCATCAGCATCGAAAATCCTCGAAAGTTTTTCATATTTGTATTTAAAAAAAAATTAATCTACATTTATAACACTATTCTTTGTATTATATCACCTTTGCATCAAATTACAAAAAAAACAGTTAACGCTAATGCGAGGGTGTTTCTAATGCAGCGTCTATGGGAGGGATGATAAATTTGACATCGTTCTCTCTTCTGACAGCCGTTATCAGTCTCTCAATTTTTTTCCTTTTATTGAAATTCATGAAAACACTATCGTGGAGTTTTTCATTTGCTATTTGAGCAAATGGGAATGCAAAAAATATATTTGTGGTACTCTCCCATTCACTGCTATTCAAGTTAACCCAACTATGACGACTTCCGCTGCTGAGAAACCCAGAAATGTGAAAAAGGTCTTATACTTATATTCTCGTAGCTTCGTAACTTTACAGTTGAACCACTGATGTCACACAATCTACTTTGTCGATCATCTTGGTACTTTTCTGGACCTTGAACGTGGTAGTTACCTTGCTGTCTATGGAAGGGTCAGAGAGCCCTCAGATTTAATCAAAAATATCTTACATTTTCGTCTCTACTGCGTCACTTTGGACGCGCGTTCACGACAGTATCATGACGCGAGCGTGTGGCGGCGCTGGTAGTTACCTTTGCTGTCTATGGAAGGGTCAGAGAGCCCTCAGATTTAATCAAAAATATCTTAAATTGTGTTCTGAAGATGAACGAAGGTCGTAAGGGTTTGGAACGACATGAGGGTGAGTAATTAATGACAGAATTTTTGGGTGAACTAACCCTTTAAGCAGCGCTGTGAGATCCAGTGTGAAGCGCTTGAATTCAGCGATGAACACAAATTACTCGGTGATTTAGGCCATGTCCACACGTACACACGGGTTTTTCCTTCTTCTGTTTTAAAAAAAATCTCTGTCCACATGAAAACGCAAACACATGCTATGAAGCACTGTCAAGAGCATGCCAAACCAACAGGTGGCGATGTAATTATTATCAGGCAACCCAAACCTGTTTCTTGATTTGAAACAATATCACTCATTAGAACATGCAGAATCTAAGAAATTAATTTTTATTACTATTATCAGGCAACCCAAACCTGTTTCTTGATTTGAAACAATATCACTCATTAGAACATGCAGAATCTAAGAAATTAATTTTTATTACTATTATCAGGCAACCCAAACCTGTTTCTTGATTTGAAACAATATCACTCATTAGAACATGCAGAATCTAAGAAATTAATTTTTCTATTTAGATATTTATTTTGTTAAGGAAAATTAATGGTCTGGTTTCTACAACTTTCACTTTGGAGCAAAAATCTGGCTTTAAACTTGCAAGAAATAAAGATTTGACATTTATCGTGATAATTAGCCTATCGATATCGACTGGTATGAAAAAAAATTATCGTGATAAATCAGCCCTATGCTCAGTTGATTAAGTGTGTTTATTTGAATCAAACAAACAGTGATTTTTAAAGAGCAGACGTGTGTTTGTCAGTGGGTGAAGAGCAAAAATGTGGTCTAGCCTGTATGCGGTGAAATCCTCTGTTTTGACTGGCATGTCAGAATCAGTCACTCAAGAGCTGGGTTGAAGACATTCTCTCAGGTCAGGACGTAATTACACCAAAGAAGAGCTTGCTTCATTTTGCAGATTCTGTCGATTCTGCAATAATCTCTCTAGCAATAATGTCAGTGACACAGCAGAAGTCTGAATCTGGGATTTGTCACCTTAGTAACCACTGGATATTTTGTTTGAGTTCCACTCTATACAAATTTAGTTCAGAACCACAAATCTGTAGCAATGAGGAAACTATACACTGTGAAAAACACGATGCTTCAGTCCAGTTTACCGCTTTAGCCTGGGGAAAGGGTTGAATTTAGGGTTTAGGATACAGCATATCGACCTCATTTGAGCCGAGTGAACGGGTTAGGTTTACTATAATGTGCCAAATCACTGCATTCTGCTTTTATACAAGTGTTATAAAATGGCTCCCATGGTGTTATTTTGTTTTTTATGATCTGAATACTGCTTCAGAATCTTGAATTTGCAAGTTGTTAAATAAGATGTGTCAGTGACAGGGAGAAGCAGATGCTGGATCGGCTGTTAACAGTCGAAATGAATTAGAATGTATTACAGTCTCATATGGAGTCTCTTTCTGTTAATATTTGATTAATGTGTGTGTGGGGTGTGAATTCCTGGAATTCCTTTCAGTCTCTGTAATCCATATGTGTTTCTCTTTTTCCCACTCTCACAGTCTCACAGTCTCTGTGACTATGTGGAGATGGTGTTTTGTTGCCAAATAATGGTTTTATTGGGCTTGTGCAGGTTTAATGTGGGGTTACAACATCAGAACGCTGCCGTGAACCACACACCCATCTGACACATGTCCCGCTCTCTCATTATGGCTAATGATTCATTAAGCAAGCTGACATTATACTGTGGTCTGATGTTTCTTTTAAGGATTGCCCTCAGCAGCTGTGGGTTAAGTCTGAGGTTTAGTGGTTTTTCAGTGAGATGAGAGAAAAGAAAAGGTCTGTTCTTACATAAGAAGAGGCTTTAAAGCAGTGATGGGCAAACTTATCCCTTTCAGGCCACTTTCCTGCAGAGATTTGATCCGTCCTTGATAAAACTCACCTGCCTGTAGCCTTCTAGTAGTCTTGAAGACAATGATTAGCTGGTTCAGGTGTGTTTGATTAGGGTTGGAGCTAAACTCTGAAGGAAAGTGGCCTGGAAGGGCCAAGTTTGCCCACCCCTGCTTTAAAGGAAGTTCAAGCAAAAATAATAGTTCTGTCATTATTTACTCATAATCATGTAGTTGCAAACCTGAATTTTTTCCTGCTGCGGAACACAAAAGGAGAATTTTTGAAGATGTGCTAGTCTTCTTTTCCATGCAGTTATAAGAATGAGACTGAAGTTTTCAAGCAATGGAAAAGGAAAAGCAGGTATAATGAAAATGGCTATACTTTTGAGGCATATCTTTTCGGTGAATCAGTTGATCTAGTTATATAACTGGTCCAAATGATTCATATCATTCGAATGATCTTGTTCTTAAGAATAAAGTATAAAGTAATGGCTTAAATTTCACTCTATACCTCACATATACACTCTAAAAAATGCTGGGTTGTTTCAACCCAATTTTGGGTCAAATATGGACTAATCAAATTGTTGGGTTAAAAAGTTAATTTAAAAATGTAACCAAAATTTAACCCAACAATTGAGTTAGTCCATATTTGACCAAAAATTGGGTTGAAACAACCCAGCATTTTTTAGAGTGTAGCTTTAATATGACGTATGAGTTGAAAGGTATAGATCACTTTTAGGATACTTTTGTGGTATACTTATGTATCCTTTACTTAACTTTTAAGGTGTGATCACAGTAGCAAAAAGTCATTGGTCCATTGTCAGTAGTGTAGAAATGCATGAAGAACAGCTCACACAAAAGTCACCTTCAAACAAATGATCTGTTCAGTGTGGTGAATTCACGCAACCAACTTTGATCCCGTTCTGAAATCAACGCAGGGGAATTTTTTGCCTTGCTCGAAATTTCTATTGATGTGAATGGATTTCAAACACAACATTTTGCTGAGGAATGATACATGTGTAATTTTGGGGTTGAATTATCTCTGAAATTATACAAGGTTCATATCAGTTGTCTGTCATGAGACCATATTTGTCACTTCACAATTTGTATCTGAATGTTTTAGTGATACAAGATATTTATTGACTTCAAATATCTTGGTGCGCATTTGTTTTTTTTGGAGCAGCAAATTGGTAGAGCCAGTAACTTTTTCTCTAAAATCTTTCTGTGTGCCTGGCTGAAATCACACCATAAACCCTCGCGGTCTTCCACACTTTCGTGATGTAATGCCGCTTTGACTGTCGGATAGAAGTCTGCTGTGGAGCTCGCCTCAGTGCAGCCTTGGCAGAAGTGCGCGTTGAGGGTGTATAGAGGCTGCAAAGAGGGCACTCGCGAGCACCCTTGACGAATAGCTTATAGCTTACCCTTGACGAATAGAGACCTTGTGGTCTCATGGACTTAACGGACACGCGGCGGCCATTGTAAGTCTGCAAGACCGCAAGTGCACATGAAGTGTGCCATTTGGGGCAGGGCCTCTCTCTCACACACTGTCTTGCTCGCTCATATTATACTGTTAAATAGCCTTGTTTCTCACCGTAGCTGTTACTGATTTCACATCATCAGGATCAGTGTACTTAATGTGTAACTGAATTAAGGTCAGTCTGTGGCTCATCGCTGTTGTGTGCCAATTTTTTCAGATCACAGTAACCCGACTGGTCTAAATGAATTGTTCACATATCAGACTGATCTGGTTCTCGTAAGATAAAGTAATGGCTTAAATTTCAGTCTGTCAGGTCTTGGTTGCTGCAGCAAAGATTCGATGAAATGTGTCCTCTCTCCTCTTTTTGATTGCTGTGTGTAGTTTAAAGTTATGTTTCCTTTTTCTGGAATGCAGTTCTTGGTCAAATGTGGTATCTGTGTAGTTGTTATTTACAGCCTGGTGTAGGAGGTTTCTTTAGACAGATTCTTTAGGCAGAAAACCAGATTTTTCCCTCTGACCTACACATTACAGCCACAATCAGGGGCGTCATGCTCTTTTTTTACATTTTGAGTGGGCACCAGTGGGAGTCCTGGCTAGTTGAGATAAGACATAACCAACGAAAAAACAACACAGTTGTTCAAAATGTGGTAAAGGTTTTGTTTGGCATGCAAGAGGACTCTGGTTCCAATCCTGTCCTTTATATATAATTGTTTTTTAATAAAACAGTAAAAGTCCAACTGACCCTGACAGCCAGTGATCAGCAGATTTGGCATTTTGATAAAACATGATGATAGACAGTATTTCCTCTTAATCCAAATAGTGATAGAAGCATATTTTATTTAAAAAACTTTCAAGATTCTGTTGAAAGTCTGTTTGAAGTTTGTTAGCTTCAGTGTTTCATTTCTCTCTTGTCATACCTGTGTTTGTCAAACTCTCACACAACCAATATAAATGTGTGTGGCTTTTATAAGTCCTCTTGAGAGGAAATGAAGGCAGGAAGGATGCACTTGTGATCTGCACGGATAGTGTTTTTATCGGATGCAGCAGGATGAAGATTCTTAAGGGAATAATAATGCAGTCTGTTTTCTATATAGATCGAGTGGATGTAAATAATGGCTTAACCGACCCTATACACACAAACTGAATAGATGAAGATGAAAATATGATGTTTCAGGCTGTTTGTGTCTCTGTCTGTGTAAGTGTTTGTGTATTCATTTGCATGTGATATGATCTATTGTGTTTACACCATTAATACCAGAGCAATTTATAAAAGCATCAGTCAATGATGTCATAAAAATAAACATACAACTTTTAAGCAAACAACTGTTTCTGTATCCATGGTTTAATGCAAATATTAGGTATAGCCTATCAAACAGTGTGTAAGCAGAGACATATATGCACAAACGCTCTCCGGCTGGACTCCAGTGGTAATACTGCATGAGTTATAAAAGTGCGTTTCAGTTTTTTAACACACACACACACACACACACACACACACACACACACGTATTCTGGCTCTACAAACAGCCCCCATCCGCAGTGTGTTAGTAATGTCTGGATGACATCATTGCCATGAGATTATATTAAGTCTGGTCAAGCTGTGTAACTTTCTATTCAATAGAAGGAAAAAAAATAACATACTTGTCATCCTACTAACACACTGACGTGCGATCAGATTGAATCATATCAGGAAGTGATCTCATTAGATTGTCTTAGGGAAAAACACCTAAGAAAGCCATCTTTGTGAAAAAAGATGTCTTTATCTAGGTTTTTGATTTTAGGATTGATTGAGAATGTTCTTGTGTTAGGTTTTAAAGCTGTGCGATAAAAAATATATGTATGATTTATGCACATCATTAAGCAATCCCTCCTAACATATCATATTCTACTTTATTTTTTAAACTACAATTTAAAAGTTTGCAAGGATGCGTTAAATTGGTCAAATGTGACAATAAAGACAATTATAATGTTATGAAAAAAATCTATTTCAAATAAATGCTGTTCTTTTGGACTGTCTGTAAACCTGAAAAAATAGCCAGCCGGTTTCCACAAAAATATTAAGCAGCACAACTGTTTTTAACATTGATAATGCTAAGATTTTTCTTGAGCATCAAATCAGCATATTAGAATGATTTTTGAAGGGTCATGTGACACTGAAGACTGGATTAATGGCTGCTGAAAATTCAGCTTTACCTTCACAGGAACAAAAAATATTTTAAAATATATTCAAATAGAAAACATTTACATTCAGTTATATTAGTATTTCACAAGATTGCTGTTTTTGCTGTATTTTTGATCAAATAACTTCAGCCTTGGTGAGACTTTTAAAAAACATTAAAAAATCATACAGACACCAATTTTTTGAACGGTAGGACAAATATGTAAGGAATAGCCGGTGGTTCTACGTATTAATGCTAATAAAGCCATGTGGATGTGTAGTGTAGTGATGTTACACCTGAGATGTGCATTAATTTTCTGTTCGTCATCAATTATACCACAGTTACCACATTAACAACATATTTATCCCAAGACTTTTGGGGGTTTTTTGTCCCTAAAATGCTCTAGTGCAGGGGTTCTCAAATCTCTCCATGAAGTACCCCCAGCACTGCATGTTTTGTATGTCTCCCATATCTGACACACCCACTTCAGGTCTTGCAGTCTCCACTAATGAGCTGATGAGTTGAATCAGGTGTGATAGATGAGGGAGGCATACAAAATGTGCAGGTCAGGGGGTACTCCAGGATAGGGCTGTGCGATTAATAGAATCGAAATCGCGATTTGAGACGTTGCGATTTCCTAATCACAAAGCCTGCGATATGGACGAGATAACGTTACATTCTTAGATGTTTTTGTTAGTACGTGAACGTTATCTTACACATTTTATCTCCCCAACAGATTAATTTGAAATAAGTTTATAATGCATGTTGGCTATTCCCAATTCAGAAGAGCGCTCACACAGCCTGTGTCTGTGAATGCTTCTCATACTCGCTCCTCTCTGCCCCACGCGGCGCTAATCCCGCGTCACGGACGAGCCGTTCACGCTTGCTGCACACATTGAGTTGCAGTCTTACTAACCAATAGAGTGAGCGCACCTCCGTTCTTTCCAATCAGCACTGCTCTAGCCAACTGCGTAAACACCCACCATTTAAAAAAAGAAATAAATAAAAAAAAAACAGAAAGCGGGACACACAGCCTGTCTCGTAATGCTCGTTTATACTCGCACCCGGCTACGCACCGCAAGTCTCCGCGAGCGCATCTGACAGTATGGATGAGCAACCTGTGTCGACACGCGCCTGGCTCCGCGTTTAAAACGAATGTAAATTCAGTCTAACTGCTTGCTAATTTCACTTGGATGAAATGAAACATTCAGCACATTTTCCACTTGTTCTTAAAATCCCAAATACTTAAAATGAATAAATCAGCCTATGTAACATATGTAATACTTTAATAATTGACTTAAGAAATACAGTTCTTTATTTATAAAAAATAAACAAATATTTTCTGTGAAATTCAGTAATTAAGTTAATTCTGTAAAAGTAGTTATACCATTATAATCTTGCCTGCTGAAGAAAAAAAACAATAGAACCCCTCCCAAAACACAATAACAAATGTAATGGATTTCAGGGTTATAATGGGAATTGCATTGGTTTTAATGTAAACTATAATGGTGTCTATTTGATGGATTCTATTGGTGGGATATAATCTGGCAGATGGCAACCAATAGAACAACAGTAATTCTTATTGGAATAATGCCCAAAACAAAAAGGAAATTTGTAGTGGTTTAATGGAAACTATAAGAATTTCTGTGATAGTTTCTATTGTTTTTTTTTTCAGCAGGGTAATGATACCCATACTGTGCTGCACATTATTGACAATATTGAGCTGAAGCTTGACTTTGCAAATTTAAAATCGCAATATCTGTCAAAAAAATCGCAATTTGATATTTTCCCCCAAATCGCACAGCCCTACTCCAGGACAGGTTTGAGAACCACTACTCTAGTGTGTAGAACTACTTCCTTATGCAACCAATTAAGTATAATGACCGGAAACAATGTGGCAGCTGCAGTGTGGTCATCAAACCTGAAATTAACTGTGCAGTTATGAAAATTAATCTACACCCTTATAATATGAGTCATCCAATCGGACAATGCTGTTGTGTGAAATGACTGTATGATAATGATGATGACGTTCAGCTATGGATTAGGGGAGTAATTATACAGAATGATCATAATTTGCACAAATAAAATCAGCTGTCACGCAGATTGTGTTCGGGTGTTTGGCAGGTTTCCCTCTGGCTTTCTGCTCCCACACACCCCAAAATAAATGAAAATATGAACCCAGACACAACAAGCCAAACCTCACTGGTTAATGAAAAACCGTCCATTACACTGCAGCCGAATCCAGATCTGTCTGTGTCACTTGCAGTAAACAGAGAAATTATTCACAAGAGCATTCAAACACACTGAATGTGTGTGTGTGTACCTGGTATTTATCACGTTGTAGGGACATTTTTGAGGTCCCCATGAGGAAACAAGCTTATAAATCATACAGAATGAGTTTTTTTGAGAAAGTAAAAATGCACAAAGTTTCCTGTAAGGGGTAGGTTTAGGGGTAGGGTTGGTGTAGGGCAATATAATATACAGTTTGTACAGTATAAAAACCATTACGCCTATGGAATGTCCCCATAAAACATGGAAACACAAC
>NW_015538026.1:2418537-2422052 GCF_001515605.1 Sinocyclocheilus anshuiensis | reverse complement strand
TGTGTGTGTGTGTGTGTGTGTGTGTGTGTGTGTGTGTGTGTGTGTGTGTGTGTGTGTGTGTGTGTGTTAATGTTCATGAATGCCAGACTAACACAAATGTCATTTCAGATCAAGAGTGATTCAATAATGAAATGTGTGGAACTTGATTGCGTTTCTAGGCCAGAGAAATTGATCTATGTGTGTGTATGTGTGTGGTATGATCCAGTTTCATTGGTCTCAGTAAAGTTACACAGTGCATGACCTGCTAAAACATTGTATTGCCAGACCTTTAAATCGGCGGTTTTGCTTCAGGGCCCAGATACTGAATTCATCTATTTGTGTGTTACAGGGCAGCAGGATGAATGTGGAGACTCTCAGTAAAGCTGAACTTCTGATGCTGCTCAGCATTCTGGAAGGAGAACTGGAAGCACAAGATGTAGTCATACACACACTCAGGGTAAGAGCATACATACACACACACATGCATTTAAAGCTGAAGCATGTCATTGATTCACTACTAGCATCACCAAATAGAACTACAAAAATAACTAGAGTAAAGTTTGGCAAGAAAAAAAATATATGAATGGTTAAAATACTTTTAAACACTTTAAGAATGACAGACAGAATGTCAAAATCAGAAAGACCAATGATAACTCATACATGCAATATTACACAACCTGAGACCAAATAAGACCTTAGTAGACCTTACGAAACCACAACAGGCAATGTCAGACACTCCTATGAAACCACATTAGACCACATTAAAATCCTGATAGTTGTTTAAGAAACTACTAAATGTTCTCTGTTGATTCTTAACCATTATTGGTAATGTTATTAACATGTTGCTGAGTGATGCTACCATAATGTTGTTGTGTTTTCTAGCCAATTGTCTAATAAACTTGGCATTGTATATTACAATTATTGTTAGCTCTTTGACAAATTACTTTTGTTCCTCTTTTGGATAAAAGTGTCTGTTAAATGCATTAATGTAAAATATTTTTAACATGCTGCTTAGTGTTTTATCTAGCATGTTGATAGCACATTTTTGCATTTTGCTAGGTATCCCTGTTGAAAAAAAACAGCATATGCTGGTTAGGTATGTTTTGAAGCATGGCTGATGGTTTGAGCTGGTTTAAGCTGGTCCTCCTTAGCTGGTCATGTGCTGGTCCTAAGCTGGTCCTGAGCAGGAGCTAGTTGCTTAGAACCAACACATGATGCATATGCAGTTTTTTTCAACAGGGATTGCTAGCATGTTTTAGCATGTTGCCAAAGCTTGTGGTCAAACAAGTTACCTTGACTCTTCCCCAAACTCAAGTTAATGTTGCTGCATTGAGAGTGAGTTGTTATAGCACCAAAATGTTGTGTTTGCATATCAAGCTTTGAAAGGAGAAGGCATTGCATCGAAAAAAAAAAAAAGTAATACTTCAGCTTTAATAATTGTGAATATCGAGCATTTGGGAGATTTCAGATGTTATAATTTTACACATACTGTACATTCTCAGCTCTGCATGTGTATAGATTTGTGTTATGTAGGCTATATGATATTTGTGTTAAGTATACAGTATGATCAGTGTTTGGTGTGGACTAGTGGTCAGGAACCACAGGAAGTGTGTCGGGGGTACTCAGGAAAGAGGCAGACAGGAGAACAATGGCAGGCAGTGCTATTCCTGTAAAACACACACACACACACATACACACACACACACACCTACACACACACACAAAGTAATGGACCATGTAAACTACATCAATTAAAAGGATAGTTCACCTAAAAATTACATTAAGAGATGTATGAATATTAATTAGATAAATTTATAAACAATATAATAAATATTCATGAACTATGCCCCTCACAATAGTTTGATTCATTTATTTGCCATCTGATTAGTGCACACTTATCAACATCTTCCTTTCAGCCATTAAGTGTATCATGTAACATAATTAATATTCATGAGCACAGTCTTCATCCTATTAGGACTTATAAATTACAAAATGACAGCATGTATATTCTACATACAAAAATTCCAGGTAGTTATTTCATATATGTTCATTTTTTACTGTTAACTGTTTTTAATGGATAATGAAAGTTGTTAAAAATATTACCAATATATTTTTATATCAAAATGAACTATGAAAATGTAATGTAAAAATGTTATCTCGAAAAAAGTTATTCTGCCATATCGACCTTACAGTCATTAAAAACTGAACTCCTCAACACTTAAACAAGTGTTAGCACAGAGTCATTACTCACTTAAATCTCCATCTTCTATTTCATTTTATGCTTTTATAAGCACACAAATTAAATCAGCTGTGCTCGATTGAGTCTTTAATTCTCAAAACTAGAACAAATGTAGTTCATTTTGGTGTGAACTCATACTGACACAACAGAAGCCCACAGTGTTCCCTCTGGATATATATAGAGTGTGTGTGTTTTATTAGGCTTGTAATTATTCTGTCTGATGCTGTAGTTAAAGAGTTAACACAGTGTTAATAACAGAGAACAGCAGCTTCAAATGAGCTCAGGGGTGTGTGTGGGAAAGATGGAAACATGAGACGAGGGGCTCAGCCACTAAAGCTGCTCTGGTGTCTCACTGTGACCCGCTGATCAACTGCTGACTCTTTGCACTGCACTATGAGATTAGTTTGTGGGACACTGAAAACAACACAGAGAAGCTAAATTCATCTGAATGTGAAAGGTATATTTGGTAATATATTTGTGCATTCACATTACATACATCCATACATATTTTGTACAGTGACTTGTCGTGGCCTAATGGTTAGAGAGTTGGACTCGTAACCCAAGGTTGTGTGTGTGTGTTCACTGCTGTGTGTGTGCACTTTGGATGGGATAAATGCAGGGCACTAATTCCAAGTATGGGTCACCATACTTGGCCACATGTCACATCACTTTTTCAGTCATCCCCAACATAATTAGAAATCATTCTAATATGCTTTATAATTCTAATATTATAAAACAGCACAAAGATAATTGTGCTGTTTAATACTTTTGTTGAAACTGATGCAGTGATTTCTTTTTTTTTGCAGGATTTTTTGATACATAGAAAGTTCAGTAGAACAGCACTTTTTAAAACAGACATCTTTTGTAACAATGTAAAAGGCTTTACTGCCACTTTTGATTAATTTTAAGCATCCTTCCTGAATAAAAGTATTTATTTCTCTCTCTCTCTCTCTCTCTCTCTCTCTCTCTCTCTCTCTCTTTAACAATAGTGTACTTTCACTACTTGGATGGAAACATAGACATTGTCGGCAGTGTCTGGTGCATCTGCTTTGGTTACTGCAGTATTGATGTACAAAACCACTGACTCATTGCCTCATTTACTATTCAATACATAGTGAAAATATCCTGATTATTATCAGATTTCAAACAACACATGGATGTGTTTTTTTTTTCTGTTCGCGTTCTACCGATTTGAGGTGCATTTTTGAACTCAGATTTTTTGCTTCCTGTCTGAACAAAGCCTTAGTGTGTAAGTGTGCCTAGTGTGCCTCTTTTACTGCTCAGCCCTTGGCAAGAT
>NW_015538026.1:2409909-2418385 GCF_001515605.1 Sinocyclocheilus anshuiensis | reverse complement strand
GCTCAGCCCTTGGCAAGATACTAAATGTGTGTGTGTGTGTGTGTGTGTGTGTGTGTGTGTGTGTGTGTGTGTGTGTCTGTGTGTCTTTACAGCTTCATTTGACTTTCTTCCTGGGCAGTAAGGGCTATATTCGCAGAGGGAACCTTGAGAGACCCTTTGGGCTTGAGTCTTTGATCATGAATGTTGTGTTGTGTGTATGTGCATGTATTTGTGCATGCTGGAGAACAGTGTCAATCACTTTAGATGTTTTGGAAGCCTCCAGATCAACTGCAGCGTTTTTTTGCTCCTCCTTTTGAGTTATTTTCCCATGGCTCATTCTGATGTAATGGAGGAGCCAAGATCCCGAGGGCTGGCGGTTAAACGGGAAACCGGCCGTTAATATGACTCACTCTCTGCTTCATCATCTAAGCCTTATAAAGGAACATCAGGTCTATTTACAGGTCTCTGAAAGGCGAATTTCATGAATAGGGAATTGCATGTTAAAATCACAGTCCAAACAGACTAAACAAGTCAGTTTGTTTTGCCCTAATAGGGAGGATGTCTAGCCCATGTTGTACCTTAAAAATGTGACTCATTTCCACACAAACACACACACACACACACTCAGAGAGAAAACCATTGGGGTTCCTTGCTCTTCTGAACTGCCTGGAGTATGTGTTTGTGTGTTGATTAGAGGGATGTAGGATTCCTTCGGTGTGAACTTCCTTCCAGGAAGTCTCCTGATTCCTCTCTGTCTCCGACGGTAAGCGCCTCAGATCAGCAAGAGCTTGATTAAAAACAGCAACAGCACAAAGAGCATCCTGCTTTGTCCTGCATATATATTACTAATGCCACAGCAACACACACAGAGTAAAATAATATATTTAGCCAATAAATGACCATTTAAAAAAAAACTAAAATAACTGAATCATTCTGCATTGAGATCCCACAGTGAGGGAATACCCATAAGCCCCTGCTCATAAATAATCTAATTAATTATCCTTGGATGAGCAGTGGGACTTAAAGGGATTATATAAATAGTTAGAGTTAAAATAGTGAGTTAAATCATTAAAGCTGAATGTCTTATGTTTAGAAACCTGCTATTCTTATTTGCTTTTGTACCAATAAACAGTTTTACAAACTGGAATCATATGTCAGCTTTTGAGGAAGTACTGGCTATTGAGAGTTGTGATATACTGTTACAGTTTATCTACAAATGTACAACACAAAATTACTGTGCCAACTCAGATAATCATTGTGATTGTGCGGCACAATTATGCTACATCACAGGAAGTACTGAAATGTAATTAACTGCCAGTAATTTACGATAAATGCACAGTGAAATCTTTTACAGTGCGCAGAGAAAGCAGTAAAATGAGTAACTAATGTTTAAACTAAACGTCTTGAGACTGAAGGGCTGGATTTCTGGTGGGAAAGGCAGTTGCTAGTGTGTGAAGTGCTGTCTGTCCCGGTAGACTGTTATTGTGGGTGTATGTCTGGTCTGTTGTGTTGGGTATGAAGAGAGACAAAAACGAAGCTTTGTTTACAGCTGCAAAATATTATGATATTACTAAAGAATTCAAATATTTAAAATAGAAGTGTGAAATAAAAAAGGAACATTACCATTCAAAAGTTTGTGGTTGGTAAGGAGTCTCTTATACTCACCAAGGCTGCATTTATTTGATTAAAATACAGTAAAAACAGAGATACTGTAAAATAGCATTACAACTTAAAATAACTGTTTTTTATTTGAATATGTTTTCAAATGCAGTTTATTCCTGATGGCAAAACAGAAATCATTCTAATATGCTGATTTGGTGCTCAAGAAACACTCTTTATTATTATCAATGGTGAAAGCAGTTGTGCTTATTTTTGTGGAAATTGTGCCACATTTTTCAGGATTGTTTGATGAATATAAGGTAAAAAAAAAATCTGCATTTATTTGAAATATAAATATTTTGTAACATAAATGTTGTATTGTGACTTTTTATAAATTGAATGTATCCTTGCTTTAAAAAATTATTAATTTCTTTCAAAAAATAAAATCTTTCTGACCATGAACTTTTGGACTGTAGTATATATCAAAATATTGGTTGCCAGGACTAAGGTGTTCCAGGTGGTTCATTACTCTTTTGCCAAAGTGAATCATTCTTCATCATATCATTTACAGCCAAAAATGTAATAATTAGTGTATTAGATCAAATATATAACCCATTATATGAGCAATAGTAATAGTGATGTTTGTCTTTCAGCTGTCTCATCTGCTTCCTTCAGTTGTCTCTCTCTCTGATCTCTGGATAAGGTCACTCAGAGGCCGGCAGGGCCACAGATTAAGGTCTCTAGGGCTGGAAATGGACTGTAATTTTCTGTAATGATGTTGAGTAGTATGCAACACTGCTTAATGCTGAAGTTAAACAAATAAACTATCCAGCCTGCTGGTCTGAGACGCACTTAGCACACTCACACAGCTTCAGCATAAGTACAATATGAATTTCTGCTTGATACAGAGAGATTGAAAGACAGAAAAAGTATGTTAGAGTTAACAGCCTGTATTTTAATGGTTATTGTGGTTACAGATGCCACATTGTGCTGATCAATATGCTGATGTTCACACCCAGTCCACACCACACCTCATTCTCTGTGTTATTAAAAGACTTTGAGTCTCAGACTGAATGATCACAGATAATAACCAGCAAAAGGCGGAAGCTCAGGTCTCTTGAAGTCTGGTTGGTTAAATATTACTTCGTGGCTTATGTGGCCGCCGCCTGATGAGCTGCAGCTGTGACCGATCAGCCTGTGATGAGGACGGCCAGGTGTTCCTCGCTTGTTTCCAGGGCAACGCTGATGCAGCTTTGGGACGCTCGTCACAATATATATATATATATATATATATATATATATATATTATTTTAGATATTTACACAAAATACTATGAAATTTTAATATTGACAGTTTATTATTTTTTTCATCCAAGTTTTTTTTTTGAGGGCAATCAACTCGTTTGAATCAGATATGATTAATGAAGAATGCAGTGGATGGAAGAACTGCATGAAAAGTGGAGAGGAATACAGCAGGATGCAGCTTGTGTGTCACCCAGAACATAAACCACATGTCTGTTCCTGTCCTTTTGTGTGTGTGTGTGTGTGTGTGTGTGTATATGTGTGTGTGTGTGCCTTCCATCTGCTGATCTATTTAGTAAGACCACCCCAACCCTCCTAAATTAGTCACACTGCTCCCCTTTCCAGCTCTCACACAAGCGCGCACATGCACAATGAGTAGTGAACAACACCCCCTACAGCTGGGCCTTTTGTGGTGTGAGCCCCCCTCTACATCCATTCAGCCCAGGGGAGGTTTAACACCTGCCCGCAGAGGAGGGGTCAGGGCTGTGATTATGTTTTGTGAAAATAGATCTGATAGTGACCAGCTGTAATTGCATCATCTCTCTTTCTGTCTCTCATAAAAACACATGGCCTATATGCAGACATAATGTAAGGTATTAATCAGTCATTCTATGAACTTGCTGTGTGATTACGACATCTCAATGGAAACCAGTTACTTATTCCTATCTTTTCCTGTCTGCCTTTGACATTTTTTAGGCACAACAGAGAGATGCATTTGTACAGGAGCGATATGGACATTACAACCTCCGTGACCCCTTCATAGCACTGCTGAGGGACAGCGAACTGTCGCAGGCTCAGGATGATGGTCCCGTGTGTCTGAACCCGCTGGGCGTGTTGAAGCTAGTGATGGCCCACTGCACCAACATGAAGGAGAAATTGCTGAAACAGCTCGCTGCTGCAGAGAGGAGACACAGACTGGTGAGAGACAAATACAAAGATCTGAGCTACCTACCTAGACTGTATTTTAGGCTCCTATATGAAGGCTGTACTTTTCAAAATAAAGGTTCTTTATTGGCACCTATGGTTTCATGAACAATCTTTAAAGGGGTCATATGATGCGATTTCAATTTTTCGAAAAAGTATGTTAGAGTTAACAGCCTGTATTTTAATGGTTATTGTGGTTACAGATGCCACATTGTGCTGATCAATATGCTGATGTTCACACCCAGTCCACACCACACCTCATTCTCTGTGTTATTAAAAGACTTTGAGTCTCAGACTGAATGATCACAGATAATAACCAGCAAAAGGCGGAAGCTCAGGTCTCTTGAAGTCTGGTTGGTTAAATATTACTTTCTTTCCCACATGCATTGTAATCAGGCAGATAAAAGTCTACATTTTTTGCTTGCATTGGTATATTTAAGGAGGACACAAAGGCGTGTTCATGAAAATTCCAAATGTGTATGCGTCATGTACATGTTAGCCTGATGAGGTCATGATTATTTGCCTGTAATTCACAGTATCATGTCAGATATTACACATTTTTTATTTATTGGAATTGACCAATATGGCATATTAGTTTGTAAATGTGCATTTAATTGTCATTCCCTCTATTTTTACATTTAGATGGCATTTTGCCGTCATATATGATCATGTAAAGTAAAAGCTGGTATTGAATTAATATTCACCCTATCTATTTTCAAAATGGATGCTATTATGAACTTACTGTAGACAGTTCATATGTGCGTATGTTTTTTTTTTCTTCTTTTTTTGACCTATGTAATTTTTAATCAAAATGTCCACTGGATCGTCCAGTGAAATGACAGACTTCTCTCTGATGAGGTATGCCGGACTTCACCTTCAGAAAGGCGGGGCATAGAGGAGAAGCAATAATGTACAGTATGTGGACAATAATGTGTTTTTTAGCGCATAAACACATTTCAATGTTCTTTTTAGCAACATCATATGACCCCTTTAACAATCATGGAACGTTTCCATTCCACGAAAGTTTCTTTATAGTGAAAAAAGGATGTGTAGATTTTTCAAATGTTCTAAACACTAAGAAAAATGGTTCTTTTAAGAACAGTTCACTAAAATGGTTCTTAGGGGAACCAAAAATGGTAATGCTAAAAAGCTGTAGGCATTAAAACTAGTGAGTTAATGCCACTTTAATCAGTCTGGGTTTGAAGGTAGCTGCCTATATAGACAGTAGCTTGAATGCGTGTATTGAAAATGTATGTATGCTTATGGGACTGGTTCATTCAATTCTTTGAAAGTAAAAAAAAAAAGGTTTTATTTATTTCATAAACATTGTATGAAAGATTAATCCAAAATTAAACAACTAATCTCTCTGTTATGTGCGCTGGGTGAGTCTTATTTTGAAAGGGTGCAGATCTCCTTTGATCAAACACTTTTTATTTTTTTGCTAATATGATAATTATGCAAACTCATAAACATAAGAAAAATGCATGATAATCATTCTATATTACATTCTTGTAATATAGTAATGTATAAATGTATTATACATTACTATATTACTTTATTATTTGTTTGTATTTATGCATTTTTTTAACCATATCAGTCACTCACCCTCATGTCGTTCTGAATCTGTATGACTTGCTGTCTTCTGTGGAACACAAAATAAGATATTCTTAAGAATGTTAGTAAACAAAAACTTTTGATTACCAAAAAAAAAAAAAATAAAAAAAAAAATCTCAAAATATCTTCTTTTGTGTTCCACAGAAGAGAAGTCATACAGGTTTGGAAATGTGAATAAAATAATTTAATTTAATTTTTAGATGAAATAATGTGACTCAATTAATGTGACTCAAACATCATTAACTCAAATTAAAATAATATATGCTTACTGTTTATTAGATGCAGTCATAATTAGTCATCTTTCTTGACCTGATGTTTGAATGCGTGTATGCCTTTAGGTAATAGCTGATTTAGAAGAAGAGAAACGACGACGTGCTCAAGACAATGCTGCGGGTGATGACATCACTGCCATGCTGGAGAAGGAACGAGACAGACTACTGCAACAGGTAACCAGGCAACGCAACCAAAACATATATACACATGCACAAACTGCACCATTATAAATACAACTGAAACTGCAAAATAAAAGCAATCACAGCACCCTGTGCCAGCGGATTTTGTGTGGCTTTGTTGTGTAACAGTGTTGGCGCAGATCTCTTTTCTACAGAGGAAAGGCTCCATTGTGTTTATGGACTGTGGTGCGTGAAAGTCCATCCGCCTCTGTGTGTGTGTGCTAAGACATTCCACTGTGTGTTTGCGTTTTTATAGGATTAGGAGAAGGTGATATTAAGGTCAAAGTACAAACTCCAGTATTATGTACAAGGCCCTTCCTGTCCTGCCCTGGGTTTCCCTTGCACACACATACACACTCATTTTTTTCCTGGATGCTTGACCATGACTCTCACACATTCTGCAGCTCATAGGGTCCTGAAGTCTTAAAGATATTCATAAGTTATGTTTCAGGCATGAAGATGCAAGTAAACAAGATATTTTCAAGAACAATTGTAGAATTCATCTTCGATGTTGTCTGAAGTCTTATGTCTATATAATGCGTTTAATTTTTAAAGTGACGTCTCTTGCTTTTCTTCTTCACAGCTGGAGTTTGAGAGGGCTCAAGTCGAACGTTTAGAACGTGAGCAGTCAGTCCTGTCGAATCAAGCTGAGGAGGATTTAGCGCAGCAGCAGCAGTTATCCTCGACCCTGGCGAAAGAATGTCAGAAGGCTACAGCACAGGCAGAGGAGGAGAGCCGGCGGGTTGCAGAGCTCAGCCGCCAGCTGGAACAGGAGAGCAGTACTATCAAAACCCTAAAGGGGGAGCTGGAGAGCGAACGTGCTCATGCTCAGCAGATAGAGGCGAGAGGTGAGAGAAAGCTAGCCGAATTGGATACAGAGCGCGAGCAGATGAGAGGGAAACTACAGAAGGAAGAAAAACTATATCAGGAGCTTTTAGAGAAGTTCAATAGTCTAAAGAAAGAGTTGGATGAAATGAAAGAAAGAGAAAAGGCAGGGCTGGAAGAGGACAATGAAGAAAAGGTAAAAACTCCACAGAAAGCAACCACAGGTGTCATGCCTCCTCTTAGTCAAACAGAAGTCGATGGCAAAACCATTGCATCTAAATCATCTCCACAACACAAGCTAAATGGTCACCACACTCCCAGAGAACCAGAGTCTCCAGCAGACGAGAGGTGCAAGGAAGAGGGATCGGTGGACAATGGGGTAGTGCTCCCTGGAGGAAGTGGAGCCTTGCAGTGTCTCTCCCCCAGCAGTCCTGCCTCGTCCTCCCTTAGCTCATCTCCTTGCTCTTCCCCAGTACTGACCAAGCGCCTGGCCTCTCTAGGCTGCTCTAGTCCGACCTATCCATCCTCTTACCAATCCAGCATCAACCAGCGATTCCAAGCAGCACGCCACAAGTTTCAGCAACAAGCTGAGGCAGACCACAAACACGAAGTATCCATTGTCCACTCGCCTCGAGACCTCTCTCCTACTGCGGCTGCTCCTACTACTCCAGACAATTCTACTGCAAAGCAGATTGCCCGCAACACTGTCACTCAGGTGCTGTCACGGTTCACGAGCCAACAAGTGGCAAGTAAACTCCCTCCGTCCAACAGCTCGCCCTTTGGCACTGATTACCGCAACCTGGCTGCAGCCTCCTCACCGACAGGGAAGAGCCCAGGGGTTCTTTCACCAGGGATCCGCTCACCAATAATTCCTAGGGCGGAGAAGATTCATCCACCCCCTGTTGCTCCCAAAAACCAGGAGGTCAACCAGTCTCCTGGCTCACCGGTTCCTTCTGGCAGGGCCAGCCACTTCCCCGAGCTCTCTGGGAGCTGTGGTCTAGAGTTTGACTTGGTCGTGTCATCATCTACTTAACCAGCCTAGAGTCCACAGCCTGTCCTTAGCCTTCTCCACTCCATTCCCTCCAGTGGCATCTAAAGCACTCTCTTGAGAACCTCAAGGTTTCCTTCTTTTGTTATTGTCACCCTTATTGTCATGGCATAGTTGTCAGTTCTGGTCCTTAAGAGGGTAGGTAGTTCGCCAAAAAATGAAAATTCTGTCATGATTTACTCACCCACATGCCCTTATGACATTTTTGGATCTTTTTGCTTTCCTGGACTTTCAGTGGAGGGACAGAAACCTCTCATTGAAAAATATCTTAATTTGTGTTTTGATGATTAATCAAAGTCTTACAGGTTTGGAACAGCATGAGGGTGAGTAAATGCAGACAGAATTTTCATTTTTGGGCGAACAGTCATTTTAAGTACCTCATTTTGGATGTGTCCATATCTGAAACCGTTCAGGTCTTGGAACTGCTACAAATGAGTTAATGTGTTAAAGAAAGACATCCAGAATGTGCAGTGATGTGATACTCCAGGACTGAAAACCACGGGTCTGAAAGGGTAGCCACCCCTACTCTTGGAGTGTTACCTTTCTGCAGAATTTTGCTCAGACTTTAATCAAACACACCTGAGCCAGCTAACCAAGGTGTTTATTATTACTTGAAGATTGAAGGCAGGTTGTGTTGGAACTGAGCTCTGCAGGAAGGTAGCTCTCTAGGAGCACGGTTGGTTAGACCTGCTCTAGAGCAGTGGTTCTCAAACCTGTCCTGGAGTACCCCCAGC
>NW_015538026.1:2409490-2409685 GCF_001515605.1 Sinocyclocheilus anshuiensis | reverse complement strand
TTTTCAAAGTTTAGCTTTAATCCTAATTAAACACTCCTTAACCAGCTAATCAAAGTCTTCAGGATTACTAGAAATGTCCAGGCGGGTGTGTTGGAGCTAAACTCTGTTGAAAGGTGGTCTTCCATGAGCAGGATTGGACATCCCTGCATTATCCATGCTGGACTGGTCTCTCAGGGCCTGTTTACACCTGATCAC
>NW_015538026.1:2409210-2409368 GCF_001515605.1 Sinocyclocheilus anshuiensis | reverse complement strand
AAAATGTGCAAAATGTGCAGTGCTGGGGGTACTCCAGGACAGGTTTGAGAACCACTGCTCTAGAGTACCTTGTTTTTTTTGTTTTTTTTTCAAAGTTTAGCTTTAATCCTAATTAAACACACCTGAACCAGCTAATCAAAGTCTTCAGGATTACTAGA
>NW_015538026.1:2394370-2404143 GCF_001515605.1 Sinocyclocheilus anshuiensis | reverse complement strand
TGGAAACGTTTTAACAAATCAGATAGATATCCGATCAGCAAAAACGCATGAAATGACCAGGTGTAAACAGGCCCTCAGATGCAGTCCTGAATAAGTCCACGCAGAGGTGTTGCCTCATTGAAAACCTTCAGTATCCCAGAACAAACCTTAGTCTGAGCCCAACCCATCCTAATTATGTGAAAAGTTTGAAAGGAACACACACACAATCAACCTCTCAAATACTACTTCTATTCAAATACAACATCCATACTATCCAAAATACTACTCCTACTAAGATTGAATCTATTTAAATACTATTTTAATCTTTTTAAAATATTTTGTTATTCTGTTTTTATTTTTTACAAAAAGATTTTTATTTATCTTAAAGTGTTATTCATTATTAGTCCAGTCCTGATGACCTGCACAGATAAAAATAGAAATATATAAAGTAAAAACTGTGCTAAGCAAATAGTGATTAACGAAGTCTTCAACCAATCGGTCAATTAGGCTACTAATGAGAAAATTCTGTCTTGATCTGTCTGGTGACTGACGTTTATATTAAATATATGGTAAATATATAAACTATTGGTTTTCTGACAAGCAGTAATACATGATGTGCAGTTGCTGTTCATTTACTGAGCCTATGTCGAAATCAACTACTGGAGATATGAACTGATATGAAATGATCATGGAAAACCTGTGTCCTACTGTATTGCACCATGACTATATCGTCCTCTAGTGTCAGTCTGAAGTGCTGCTCAGGAAGCTGCCACCTGGTGTTTGGGCAGCATTAAACATCAGCCAAACCAGAATGCCTTCTCTGTAAATGAAGATTAAAAATGCTTGTTTATATGCCACACAAATTCTTGTCATGTGACATGATAGTCAACAATATTTACAATTTACAATTAAGTTAAAATGTTATGTTCGGTGAATGTAATTCTGGGTCTAATAACCATGCCTGGATGTATTACTTCACTGCTTTTTATGTTTATACTGGTCAGTCTTATATTTAAAAATTAATCTTAATTAAATATTAGGTAGAACCTTTAGCACCAGTTTACATGATTCACAACCATAGTAAAAGCACAAATGAGTAATGTCATCATTTAATGATTACTTTACCCTGGGACTTTTTCTTTTCTTACCCGTGTCCTTCTTGAAGTCTTTTGACTTTTAAACTTTTTAGTATGAAAATAGATATGATTTTATGGTTGTGTAAAACTCTTGCTGACATGAAGGTATTGCTCACATGAATACAGTATACAATCTTAACTTGCTTACGAGAGAACAAAGTATGTTGGGGTTTTTATGAGTAAATGTGGTGCATGTATCTGTCCTGTCCTACATAGGTTTCAGCTGCTCTACTGTCATTTAATGTTTCTGTTTTTAAATACCTCACCATTTCTCCTACTGTACTGAAACCTTTTTTAAGTAGCAGTTTGGATTTTTACTACTGGAATGTTTTTTTTTTTTTTTTGCATCAATAAACCTGAACAGACACTTGGAATTGTTATATTTCTACCTGATACTTTCAAAGAACAGGTTCTAAACTTTTAGCTCGTTGTATGAAAATACAGTTTCTTAAATTAGTTGCATTTTTCTAGATGATTTTTACAGCAATTTAGTGGATTTTTTTCTATGCAATTGATATTATTGTGAATATAGTCCTCACCCTAAGAATATCATTACATTAGAGAAATATTAAAGAGTGAATCTGTATAGACGTCAGGTACAAACACAAGAGTTTACACAATAAAGGCTCAGCAGTATCCATTTAGTCATTTTGGTGCCATTTACTGTGAGCAGACATTACTTTTGCATGATTTAAAATCTGAAAAAATAAAGGTTATGAGAGCCAGAGAATGTGCCAGTCTTACAGGATGGGTGTACTTTTCCAGAGGATCTTTGATGGAACAGTCAAGACAAACAAGGTTAACGTGAAAGCACTGCAGTGTGGCAGAAACATGCAATTGCAACACTGATGGAGCCCTCAGTGCTATGGACAGAGACAGATTTACTGTGGGTTGTGGATATGTTGCAGACTGTGGACACCTTAAATGCATCACAAGTACCTGTAACAGACAGTCTGAACCACTATACGTGAAAACAATTCAACTGGTATATAAATATAAAAATCAAGAATTATTTTGGGTGTCTTTGCCACCAAAGAGTGTTATCCATGGATTTATTTATTCTGTCTTTTTGGGTTATTAAACCATTTTAGTTTAGCAGACTGTGAGTCACTGTTAGACAAAGATTCGGTGAGAGCAGTTAAGACAGATGGCCATTCCAAACCCAGACACAAAGCCCATTCCCCTTCTCTCCTCTCTTGACCTCATGCATTCCCTGTTAAAGCCTGAACAGTTGAGGTTGTCAGTAGGTGGAGGAGGAGGAAGGTGGGATTGTCGTATGATTGGGGTTTGGAGATGGAACGAGTGAGACATTATTTATCCACCATTTTAAAACACAAAACCGTTTGCACAAGCATTGCAGCTGTCACAGTTCACAAAAAAGACAAAAAATCAAAACAATACAAACTCTTTGAATGACTTGCGAGCGGGTAAATGAGAGAAATGCAACAATTGCCGATAATTTAGATCCACGATTCCCTCCAAGTTCTCATTTGAACCTCATCCACGTCCGAGACCCATCCAAGTCCATTAATGACAGAAAGTTGAATGGAATCACATCCTCTTTTAAACAGTTTTTTTTTTACTTTTCTTTTCATTTTTGGGAGGCTTCTTCATGCTGAGCGAACCGCATGTGGTGTTCTGAGCGCCGGCTCCGCACTTGAACAGAAGAAGAGGAACCGGGTCGGTTTCTAAGCGTTTTGCATCTCTTTGCCAATCTTGTAGCTAAGGATCTTGTTCCAGTCGATCTTGGTGCGAGTGACGGGCAGTTGTCTGCGGAGAGCTTTGAAGGTGGTGTCTGACATTGTCTGGTAGTTCTCACTGATGGCCGTCTGTAGGGAAACATTTAAGCAACACAAATGTTAAACTGGATTCTGATCATTAAGTCGCAGATCATAAAATTGCACAGGAAAGTGGTGAAGTCACATAGTCCATGACGAATATTTTATTAACAGCTGGTCTATGTGGTAATTACAGTACATCGGACATCCAAACGTTCATTTCGTTCATCGACCTCAAATGTGGCTTATCATCCGAAAACATGTAAGTAGTAGCAACATTACATGGCCGCGCGTTCTAACGTTAACCTAGAAAAATGTGTGCTATTCAAGTGTTTGTGCGCAGTGTGGAAGCTGAATAGTAGTGCGCTCACTGCACGACAGGTAACTTGGAGGCACCGGTGTGATCATTTGCATTTAACTTTAAAATACTCTGTCATTTTTGCTCATACAGAGTAATAAATCTTTCGAAATTGTAAAAATGTTTACTTTTATTTGTGTGCACTCACAATAACAACAAAATGTTGTGCTTTTGTAAAATAATGAAAGCAAACAGGGTGCGCTTTCTGCCTTCTAGGTCACTGAACTTGAGCATGTCAGAAAAATTAACAAACTCTGTGCTTGCCTCACAGGCATGAAAAATATTTCTATAGAAAGCGAAATGTCTACTTTTAAATGAACCAATTTAAATGGAAAACAAATATTTTCAGATTATGTAATCCATATGAAACATGCACGTCCTCTGTGTCGACTTCATCACTGCAGCCGAAAATACAGAAAACACTAGTTTATCAATGAATTATTATAATGTTAATGTCTTCTTGCTGTTTTTTCCGACGCATTCATAATCATTACTTCTGCCAGTGTGCTGTGGTGAGTTTTATGCATGCGCTTGAGCACTGATAGGCTATAGGCCAGGGTTCCTCAATAGGCGGGCCAGCGGGCCACATCCGGCCCGTGAGAGAAAAAAGTTTGGCCCGTGCTAATTTCAAATAATGTGGCATGAAAATTCAAACGCAGCATCAGAAAGCTACATTAACTTGCATCGTGTCTACACCAGACGTGAGCGGAGCGGCACAATAAAATACAATAGAACTCATTATAATCCCAGATGCTCTGATTGGACCAGGTATTCCCCGTCATGCCCGTCAGATCAACACACTCAGCCACGGTGAGGTGGTGTGCGCCGTAACCATCAGCAACCCCACACGGCACGTCTATACTGGAGGCAAAGGCTGCGTGAAGATCTGGGACATCAGTCAGCCTGGCAGCAAGAGCCCCGTCTCACAACTCGACTGTCTGGTAAATATTGATGTTGTCTAATCAGTCCACACAAATCACCAGAATTATCTCTTCTGAAGTACAATTACATTCTTTTTAATTTTTCAGACATTTCTATGTGTAATCTTTATCCTCCCTTTAATCACCCTGCTAAATAAAGAACCAATTTTTGGGCCATGTATAGTTATTCTAGGGCAGGGTTCCTCAATAGGCGGCCCATGGGTCACATCCGGCCCGTGAGAGAAAAAAGTTTGGCCCGCGCTAATTTCAAATAATTTGGCATGAAAATTCAAACACAGCATCAGAAAGCTACATTAACTTGCACTGTGTCTACACCAGACGCGAGCAGCGCAGCGCGACACAATAAAATACAATAGAACTCATTATAATCAGTGATGCTGTCTTGGATGCGGCGCGACACGACAAATCCCCAACAAACTGCTGACTCGTTCTATTTATAACGTACTGACAAAACGTTCAAATGATTTGCAATGCTTTGTCGCGTCCAGTGTAGGTTTATCAATTAATTATTATAATGTTAAGGCAGTCTTCTTGCTGTTTTTTTCCCCCTGATGCATTCATAATCATTATTTTGGTGCACTGTGGCAAGCTGTATGTGTGCGCTTGAGCACTGATAGGCTATAGGCAATTAAAGGCTCATTATTATGAATTACTTGGTTTATTAATATAAACGTGCAATTAGTCGAATAATTGCTAAAAATGAACAACTACTAGTTGACTAGAAAAATCTTTAGTCGAGGGCAGCCCAAATAAAATATTTAATATCCGTCTTAATCAAAATGTAAACATGTTGAACAGATCGAATTCTTACCTGGTAATCATTTTCAGCATTTTCAATGATTTTCACAAATTCCTTGGCAGTCAGGGTTTCATTCTAGAGAGAAAAGGGCAGGAATTTACTTTGCAAGAAGATCTTCTTTGCAATCTTTAACTTTAGCTTGTTTGGTTAATGCTTATGTAAATATCTCTCTTTTTTAAACTCACAGTCACTCCAATGGACTCCTCCACCTCTTTATGGCTCACCAGTTGTACATTACCATCCTCATAATAATGCACCTGTAGGAAACTAAATTATTTAACACAAACTCTTCACCATCACACTTTCTTTTCTTATTTAGGACAAAAACTACATGGAAAAGATACTTTTTATCGCGTCGTGTCTGGTTGGGACACACGTTGTTACAGATTGATCCCCCCCTCCCCCAAAAAATTAAGCATAAAAATACCTCTTTATGGCTCACCAGTTGTACATTACCATCCTCATAATAATGCACCTGTAGGAAACTAAATTATTTAACACAAACTCTTCACCATCACACTTTCTTTTCTTATCTCCACTATGCTAGTTTGTCAGGTCTCACCTGGATCTTCAATACTCCCACAACCTGAGCTGATGACTGACTAATGGTGAACTTCCACTCTGACCTGCATCGGCCATTCCTGACGAGAGAATCATCAGTGAGTCAGAGTGCAATCAGACATAGTCTTACTACAGAATCATACTCCAGGCATGGTTGAATTGGACAATTCTCATGTAGTAGTAGAGAGACTCACACAAGGACTTCAGACGAAAAGAATTATAGAACTCATGGCAAAAATGTAGATTTAATTTGATAAGAGATAATGTACAGTCAGCTGATTATAATTGCAAAACAAAACGTGGCAAGAGTGAATCCGTTTTTTATCACCTTTAAGAGGTCCAAAAATGACAGATGGCTGCACATAACGCCTGTTATTTAACACTTTATCATTTAAAGATTTGTGGTCAGTAAGTTATGTATATTTTTAAAAGAAATTAATACTTTTAATCAGCAGTAAAGACTTTTGTAGTAAAGACTACAAAATAATTTGTATTACAAACAAATGCTGTTCTTCTGAACTTTCTATTCAAAGAATCCTGAAAAAAATATGACATTTTCATAAAAATAAGTAGCAAAACGGTTTTCGACATTGCTAATAACAAGAATTGTTTCTTAAGCATCAATTCAGCATTTTGGAATGATTTTTAAAGGATCATGTGATACTGAAGACTACAGTAATGACTACTGAAATTCAGATTTGCCAAATATGTTCAGTTAAACAGTTAATAATAATTGTAAATAATAATTATTTACCACTATTACAACTATTATTAACTGTTTTCCATAATTCATTGAAATAATATTTTACAATATTTCAGTTTTTACTGTATTTTGATCAGCTAAATGCAGCCAAAACATTTACATTTTTAAATGACATTTTTAAATTTTGAAAAAATTAAATTAACATTTACATCTAACCAATTCCAAATGTTTGAACAGTAGTGTAAAAACATAAATGGACCAGAAATGCTGATTTAAAATATCATGAAACTAATATCATAACTAAAGTTATGTAGAAAATCAGTTGCCTGGGACAAAAGTCAATCATATAGTTCAGCAACATTACACAACATTATACAAGTATTCCAGAGAGCAGGTATAAGGACATAAAGCATTGAACATTACTCACCAAAAGTTTTTGGGCTGGAACTGATGACCCTCAATACAAGCAATAATTGTTTGCTGTCCGTCAACAGTCTTCCCATACACCTGCAGCAAACATCAGTGCATATGATTTCACAAACAATGACTGCAAGCATAAATGTAAATGCAGCAAGTGCTAACAGTAACAGAAATGTGTGAGATTCATATCATTCTGTTGAGATTCCCATAGGAAAAATGCGTACCGTGCAGACTCCAGTGGGATAGTGCTCTTTCACATAAGCACTGAGTGCTTCATCACAGGCGTCCCTCCAGGATCGGAGGGCAGTTTCTCCTTCGTAAGGCTGAGGGTCGCTCGCTTCCTTTCGCAGGTGATCGAAACGAAATGACACCCGCTTCCGTGGGTCAAAGTACCGTCCCTGACCCAGATCTCCATGCTCAGTGATCAGAACCTGCAGGAACAGGATGTCCCTTCCTCTTTAGGCAAAATTAATCACACACAGATCTGCAGTTCTACTATGGCAGCAGCAAACACTCACAGTACAATGCTCACACTTGCCCTAATCACTCACAAAGTACACAAAGATGTACAAAGAGCAGAGTTTACACCCAGCTTAAATAAATAATGTGACAATAGTGTGCTCTCTGTTCAAAACTAACACAGAGTATCATGGCAGCACAGGAACGAAATGTACACACACATTTCCAAAACCAACTGAAATTACTGCACCTGTGAGTCTTTAAATCATGCACTTACCGACTCCTCACTACCGTCCAGTTTGACAGGAGTGAACTGATCCATGTTATACTGAGCAAAGGCACTGTGAAACAAATGAGATAATGTAACATGAATATTTCTTATCAAAACTTTCTTATAAAAACTTTTAACTACATACAGATGCATCTGGACACAACATGATGCACAGATCTGTAAATAACATACTGTGCTGCCCCTTCCCTAAGAAGATTGTCATTGTTGAGGAGAAGTCGCACATCTACAAAAAAAACACACAGTAATTAAAAATAAATCACAAACCTAAGCACAAGTCTGGTACAATATAAAATAAACTGGTTTGAAATCAGGCATTTGTTTCAATGAGCGAGAGAGCAGTAATGAGGAACCGCCAATTAAACTGCAAGAGAGCAATGCACTGTGAAGCAGGAGCAAACATAAATAAATAAACATCAACCGGCTCCATATGCCTCCCCAAGCACATTTGTGTATTTTTTCTTTATGTACAAATCAGTAAAAAATTATCACAAGCATTTCCTCTATGTTGTTTGATGCTGGTGTCAAGAATCAAATCTCTTATTGTTACTAGCACAAGTCTGTATGAGATATTCTGGGACTGCAGATTCAGTTGGGTAGGAGAATGTTGCAATCGACAGAAAACAAGAAACTGTACACTACCGTTCAAAAGTTTGGGGCAAATACAATTTTATAAAGTCCCCTTATGCTCACCAAGGCTGAATTTATTTAATCAAAAATACAGTAAAAACTATAATATTGTGAAATATTATTACAATTGTAAGTAGCTGTTATATATATATATTATATTACATTTTAAAATGTCATTTATTCCTGTGATGGCAAAGCTGAATTTTCAGCAGCCATTACTCCAGTCTTCAGTGTCACATGACCAGACAGTATCAAGAATCAGTTGTTCTGCTTAATATATCTACAGAAACTGTGATACATTTTTCAGTTCAAAAGAACAGTATTTATTTGAAATCAATATTTTGTAAATGTATTTACTGTCACTGTCACATTTGATCAATTTAATGCATCCTTGATGAATAAACATTAATTTCTTCAAATAATAAATCAATCAATCAATCAATCTAACTGGCCCCAAGCTTGGTAGTATCGGCTAAGTCTTTAAATGTGCACAGGGTGAGGATCTTCAGTCTTGTAGTGTGTACAGTATTTGGTTTTAGTATAAATGTCTTAACATGCACCAGGAAACTTCAATACCAATTCCAATTTGTTCAAGCATAATGAAAAACAAGAATATGCATTAGGGCTGTCAAAAAAATAATAATTTGAATTTCGAATATTCGTCGAATTTAAAATAAAAATCCACATTCGAATGCAAAAACATTTGCGTTAAGGAGGCAGCCTTATCAGTGGCGCACGAGATGTGATGATGATGTAAGTATCATTGCATTTTAATGTTTTTGTTAACCTATCCAGTTGAAGCCACTAGATGCGGCGCTGCTGCATTGTTAATTACAAATATCGCGGGGAAAGAGAACATCAATGTGGAGAAGATCTTGTTTACGTCAAAACTGAAACCAAGCCGTTCACACAGAGCGCATAGGCCTATTTCGCGCATTTTCTAGAGGGACATCTACCTCTATCAGCAGCGCACGAGATGCGATGACGATGTAAGTGTTGTTGCATTTTAATGTTTTTGTTAACCTATCCAGTTGAAGCCACTAGATGCGGCGCTGCTGCATTGTTAATTACAAATATCGCGGGGAAAGAGAACATCAATGTGGAGAAGATCTTGTTTACGTCAAAACTGAAACCAAGCCGTTCACACAGAGCGCATAGGCCTATTTCGCGCATTTTCTAGAGGGACATCTACCTCCGTTGCACTCGCATCTCTCATGGCCCCAAATATTGCAAGCTGTAGCGATATGCATATTGTGACATGTACATTTGCGATATTTCAATATATTGTACAGCCCTAATACATACATGATGCTGTTTTGTTTATACAACTTAATTATAATTGGTTTATAAACATTATTTTAAACATTATGCACCTTTTTTTCCACAGATTATCGTGTTACCTGATGCTTTGAATAAACGTGCATTAGAAATATTTTGCTCGATGCGCCCTCTTGTGGCCTCAGGAGGGAAGCCAAAAGCTTTTCTTCACCCTAACTGAAATTATGCATTTTAAATTCAAATATAATTCGAATTTTGATAATAAGTACAAAATTTGAATTTCGTTTTTCAGCCATTTTGACAGCCCTAATATACCCACTGTATAGTTTACATTTTAAAAAAAAGAAACGATGAAAAGAAAATCTGTTGATACATTAAGTCATTATAAATGGAATGCTGCAAACTGTATATTGAGATAAAAATATAGATAAATATTATTGGC
>NW_015538026.1:2383765-2393995 GCF_001515605.1 Sinocyclocheilus anshuiensis | reverse complement strand
CTCATTAAATAATGCGATATTCGATATGCGATACGATAATGCTTAAAGTGCCACATGCTCAGATGAAACAGTTTTACTCAGCTGTTGCCGAGTCAGTTCTGTGAACTTCTATAACTATCTTGTGTCATATATGGTTATTTGTATGCATGTATGTACCAAGAGTTCCTGTAAAACCACAACAAATTCCTTGTGTTTGCGCACACTTAAGTGGTGAAATAAAGCTCATTCTGATTCTGATTCTAATAAGAAAGCACCCCTACAACAACTTCTGAAAGTGAACGGTAGTGTTTTACTCGAGCATTACATAAAAATGTCATTTTAACATTAGTGTAATCATTTTAACATGAATTTAGGAACTGAATAATAAAAAGCAAAAATAAAACACTGCTTAGTATTTATTCTTTGAATTCAATATGCACCGATTCTTATTTAAGCTACAAAAGTTATTTAGGTAAGAGCAGTGAGTGATTTTCTCTTTGTCTTTTGTTCATGGCCCCAAATATTGCAAGCTGTAGCGATATGCATATTGTGACATGTACATTTGCGATATTTCAATATATTGTACAGCCCTAATACATACATGATGCTGTTTTGTTTATACAACTTAATTATAATTGGTTTATAAACATTATTTTAAACATTATGCACCTTTTTTTCCACAGATTATCGTGTTACCTGATGCTTTGAATAAACGTGCATTAGAAATATTTTGCTCGATGCGCCCTCTTGTGGCCTCAGGAGAGAAGCCAAAAGTTTTTCTTCACCCTAACTGAAATTATGCATTTTAAATTCGAATATAATTCGAATTTTGATAATATTTAAGTAAAAATTTCGAATTTAGTTTTTCAGTCATTTTGACAGCCCTAATATGTATTCATGTACTACCACTTTAGACCAATACTGTAAAACTGAAAGAGGTCCCAGAACAGAACAGCTGAAAATGACACTCACCATTGAACACTTCATTGAATTCTCCAGGGGGAGCGTGGGTCACAAAGTTAGCTGCGATGCGGACCTGCAGACATAACACATAATAAATTATAAGTGGGCACATACTTGCCTCACTAAAACACTGCGGCTTCAGCACTACTGAATCACAGCCTGTTTCCAGCGGGTGACTCTAGAGCTCAAATTACCCCATATTCACACCCTGTAACACTTCAAGAACACACACCGCTGAGTGTGTTTAACAATACACATATCCCAAATACAAACAACTGCTAAATGTAAAAAAACATCTAACTCAAACTGAACAGCTCATTCCTGCCCTCAAATATCCTCTCAACCTTAACGTCCTAATGTATCAGACCAGGACAATTCCACATCAGACCTGTTGTGTGCATCCAAGTAAAATATTTTGAAGTATTTAACTTAAACCTACATAACATTCCTTTAACTAATTAACTTAACTTTGTAGGGCTTCACATTTTGGCAAACAATATTTGCGATGATTATATATCAAGATTACTATATAACAGTATAAGCGATTGGAGGGATTATATCTCTCTGGCCTGGGAGCGCCTTGGGATCCCCCAAAATTAGCTGGAGGAAGTGGCCAGCGAAAAGGACGTATGGGTGTCCTTACACAGCCTGCTGCCACTGCGACACAGTCCCAGATAAGTGGTGGAAAATAGATGAATAGGTGGATATAATAATAATAATAATTTTAATTCAAGTCAGATAAATTATAACTACTGTAATATTTAATTGTAAAATAAAAATAGAGTATACATATAACACATTGGATCCCATTAAATTTCATACAGCTAATGTCTTTCAAACCCACCAAAAGGAGCTGTCGAATACATATTTTTGACCAACAAAACACTTTTAATAAAAAAAAGTTCAAGTTCAGTTTATTTATAAAGCACATTTAAAAAGGGCCACAGGCCGACCAAAGTGCTGTACAAGTTAGAATAAAAAAATAATAAAAAAATATAAGTACACTAAATAGCAGCAAAACAGTTCAAATAGAACACTCTTATGAAGTAGCATATCTCCAAGGAGCGCTTAGGAAGAAAGGATTTGACTTTCGATAGAGAATGAAGAAAGAAAAAGCTGGACCCAATGACCGCGCTAATCTGCTTGTCAAATTTGAAGAGAAATTCGAAGGGAAAGAGATTAACATAATGGGAAGCATCCAGCAATCTGTCTAATTAGCATCTCATGTGGCCAAGCTGGGGAAGTCAGCTGAGCTCTGACAGTATGCAGAAAATGACCACATGTAATTAAAGGGGAAGAAAATATGTGGCAGTTAAATGCAGCTTTTAGAGAAGGGACAGATGCTGACAGAGACTGAACTAAAGAGCACAAATAAATCTGAATCTACCCGTCTGCTCCATATAAAATCAAAACTACTGTCAAAGTGACAGACCATATTAATAACAGTCTTGCCATTCAGTTTTAACAGATGAAAAGATGCAATTAAACGCCAACGGTAAACGACACTGTCCATCACTAAAATTCTTCCTAAGATCTCACTTGTGTTTCAATTGCAGAAACAACAGTGTATTTGTAGTGTGTAAATGACGACAGAATTCTCACTTCTGGCTAAACTATCTCTTTAAACCAGCGTAGACTGCAGACTTCCACCTCAAAACACACCCGCCCCTGCGGGCGTAACTTCATCCGGCCGAGGCTTTCGGCTCAGATGGCTGTCGTGTCAGACGGATCTGGCATCTGCTGTCTCACACATGTGTAACTCTACCGGAGCACGGCCCGTTAAAGCCCGTAGGCTCGGTTCGGAGTGGGTGGATCTGCTGAGATCTATTTCTGAACTCCCTCTGACAGCTAACTGCTAACAGCTGACGCTCTCAACACTTCACTCAAAACAACAAGGCCATTTCAGCTTTAACGGACAGCGTGACTTGCTAAAACACTGCTTGTTGTTCGGTGTATCGTTGTTGTTAAGCCAGGTCTCTGTGTTTTACGGGAGTGCAAAACTGCGATTTCACTTCCTCACAGATTAGCACACGGCTACCCGGATAGACAACCTCGCGCTCCTTCCGGGAAGCAGTTATTCATCCTTCTGCACGCGGAGAGTTTTAATATAAAGACATACCATAGTGTGTTTTTGGGCGGTTTGTGAAAGTTAACTTAATGTTTTATTTTTACCTTCTCCTCGTCTGAAAGCGGCTCCTCAAAGTCGGTCATCTTGGCTGTGGCGGAGCCTCACGCCGCGGCGCATGCTGGGTAGCGCGCGCTGTCACGCTCGTGACCATAATAGGGCAAAACGGAGTGTGAGCCACCGCCTCGCGCAGCTCCTGCTCTCCTCTCCCGCCTAGCCTACTCTGGTCTGACAATCAGTTTGCGGAGAGGATATACGGGGAGCAGACTTCGAGCTGCACTTTTTAATGGGGATTTTGTTTCACATCGGTGACTCGAATCTTTTGGATCAGTTCATAAAAAGGTTCGTGTAGTGGTCCTTTCTGCCAGTTACATTCTTACGCCAGTAGGTGGCGACAGGTGAACGTGTTTTTGTCACTGAATAATTCACTCAACAGATTCTTTAACCAAAACCAAGCTGATCAAACACATCTTCTTATCCTTTTTTTTCTTATGAAAATTTAATAAAACATTATCAATAAAAATCTGCACGTCATGCTACATAAATGGACAACATGCAGTCTAAAATATAAATGACCTGAGCTCTTTAATATCCCAGGTTCTAATTTCTATCCAAGGTTAATTTCAAATAAAGTTATTGATTTGCATACAACTTGGCTTGGCCGAAGCGTCAATACACACACACACCAAAAAAAAAAGAAAAAGAAATTGGTCCCCATAACATAGGTAATACCAGGACCACACACAAACACATGCTTACATCTGAATGGAAACACTCCATAGATGTATATTGGTTTTATATACAGATTGTTTATATATATATATATATATATATATATATATACATACATACATACATACATACATAAATACTATAACCTAACCCTAATAACCCACACCCTAAACCTTACAGAATGCTTTCTGCATTTAAAGATGAATTTTATTAGGCACATTTTTTTTTAGTTTTTTTTTTAGTTTTTTTATACCAAATGAGGATGTCCCCAAAAGGAGGTTTTGTCAGGTTTAGTTTATTTCTGGCTACAAATTTGTAAATGGTTCAATAGGTACACATTAAAATAAGGCTCCTGTACTGTTAATACAAATTAACATAATTACAGTAAAACAAAATAAATGTTCAACAAGATAATTGACAAATCCTTTCTGTGATTCTTCTGCTGTCCTACAGAGAGCAGCATTTCTCCAACATTTGAACTGCTGTTGGACGGACAAAAAAAAAAAAGAAACTTTATTGACCAGCAGAGGGCGCGATTACCCTGCCATTATCCGTAAGAAGCACATTCACATCTAAAACCAGAGATGAAATCACTGCAGGCCAACATCATGCATATCTGGGGCCTGTTTTATTCTCAAGAGCTTCAAAATTCACTTACTCAAGTGGAGATAAATAGAAAATGAGGCCTTTTCTATTAACTTGTTTCACCTGCTGAATTAATTGCAAAATAAATGCACTTTTTTGTAAGTGGCTTCAGAGTGTATGCCAAAAACATGAAATGCAATGTACATATAAATGCAAGCAGGACATTATGAAAGTCGATCTCAGGAAGAGGATGATCCATCAAACTTAATTTTAACGTCCTGGAACTAATGCGCTTGCCTGGAGAGAAGTGCACCACAGGGGAGACTTTAGGCCCCTATTTCCCCCTTTCTCTCTCTGCTCTTCTTCTTCCATCTCTTCCGTCATGTCCCATCTTTTCTGTCAGAGCCTGGATCTTTTAGGTTTCTTGCTTATAGCGCCATTCCTATTAAATATACAATATTTCAACCTACAGATTAAATATGATTCTTAACAGAGCAGATTTAAACAAAGTAAAGGCAAACATTACGTCCAGACTTGCAAATTCTTTCCACAACCTTTCAAACCGCTTTCAAGCATTTTTTTTCTTCTAGCCTATAGTGTGTTGGCGACATTCTTATATTTGAACACCACAAAACGTTAACTGGAACAAATGTGTGTGTGTGAACTCTTGAAAGCCTTATCATCACAACACAGCAAAATAGGGGTAGTGAGAAGCGAGAGAGAAAGTCATCCATCACTAATGTGTCATCTCTTTGATCATAAACAACATTAGTGTCTATTGGTTTATATTTCTTGCTGTCTTTGGTATTTACCTCCCTCGCACTGAACTTAAAACAGTAAAAAAATATTTTGTGTGTGTGTGTGTGTGTGTGTGTGTGTGTGTGTGTGTGTGTGTGCGGTGAGGAAGTGAGGTGTGTTCCCACGACCGAAAAAAAAATTTTGTGTGTGTGTGTGTGTGTGTGTGTGTGTGTGTGTGTGTGTGTGTGTGCGGTGAGGAAGTGAGGTGTGTTCCCACGACCTGTGCGTGTGGTAACCTTACCTCCCTTTGATCCTGCTTTGCCCTGATAGATTCTGTCTCACACACTCACACACATACTTGGGAAGGCACTGATGTGATGTGACAGTTGTTAAGGCCTCTCACTTTGATGTGGAGGTATTAGCCCTTCTGCGATCCAATCAAACATGCACGGACCTCTTCCAAACCCCACGCATGTGCTGTAACTGAGAAACTTTTTGTAATTTCACAGCAGAGGAGACTGTGGATTTCGCTGCCTATTTGTCTCTCTGTTGGAGTCATTTCTGTGTCATTATCAGCAAAATTATGACTGTTTTCAAACAGGTTTCCTCCTCTATATTCCATTTGTCGACCAAACAGACAGCACCGTCCCGAATCTATGTATGTGTGCCCAACTTTTTTCTCCATACAATATTGCCAAAAGCACACACTACATAAGGAACAGCTTGGGCAGGAATGATAACAAAATATAGACACTGCAGATTATACATAAACAAATAGCAAATAATAAATAATAGCAATGTCGCTGATAATATAATATAATATAATTAATACAGTATAATACATACATATATATCAAAGTGGGCGGGACTAGCCAGCATGACACCACCGAAATAAAACAAGGAATAGATAGCCTTTATCGTTTGTCACTGTGTCGCTCAAGACACGTCTTCTAGAAAGTACTTCAACACTTGTACAAAATATCTAGTGCAGGCAAGTAGCAGGCTTTCTCAGAGACATAGCACTCAGATGCATGGTTGGGGTGAAAGCGCTGATTGGTGGAATATTCCAGGAGCAGTCCTTGCCCTTGAGATGTTGGAATTCTGGATTTAGAGAAAGTCTTTGGACTTATTGGCACTGTGCTTAAATGCACAGTAAGAGTATCTGGCAACTCAGTAACTGAAGACAAGTCTGTTGTAGTATCCTTGCCGAAATTTAGAACCACCAGGAAGGCTTTGTTGAGCCCATCCAGCTCACGCAAATAAGCAAATACGTTGACATCGCTCCAGACGAAGCAGAACCAGCCTCGGGACAGTGCCAACTCAGCCACCCTGAGTAAACTCAGAGCACGATACTGTGAAATGGTGGAGTGTGTATCAGCCTGCTGAAGCTGGAGAGAAAAATATGAGCTGGGATTAGAGGTTTCTCTGCTTTAACACATACTTTCTGAATCAACGTACCTCCACATTGACAGTGCTGTAGTCCGGAGCGATGTCTAGCCATGTGCCATTTTCACTGTCACTAAAACCAGCATTGAGCTCATCATCCCACTGCATTGGTGTTCGTTGCGGGTCCCGACTGTTGCTCTACATTTTAAAATAAAACATATATTTTTTTTTTTTTTTTTTAAATACCACTTATAATTAGTATATTTGTCGTTTCAGTAAAAATCCTTTACAAATGTACATTTTCCTGAAAAACAAAAATGCATAAGATTTTAAGTTGTTGTGTTTTTCACTTGTTTAAGCATAAACCTCACTAAATGTTTTATTTTTGCAGGCATTTTTGCATTGCATGATTTATTATATAAAAAAAATTTCAGCCTGTTCAGCTGTGCTCGTGAAACAGTATTTCTTTGTCTCTCTATCCTTCTCTCTGTCTCATTCTCTCTCTGTCTGAACCTAAAGAGGTTGAGATGGTCCCAGTTGCACCAATAAGATGCTGTTAAGGGTCCCTTCTTTGCCAGAAGGCTTTATTTTCTATTTTATTAAACACCTCAAACCAAGACTGTCAGCTCATGCATTTAAGAAACAAAACCAGAGACTATGGAAACCTTCAGTTATCCAGATGAAGGGTTCTGCGCCTTACTGGATCAAGCACAGCTCATAAAATTTTCTTTTGGAATTTCAGACATTACTTTGTGTCTTCAAATGTGATGTGAATAACTGCTATTAGTCAAGCTGTTGGTCTCCCGCTATTGCTGTGTCACAACCAATAAGACTGGACTGCTAAATTCATCTCCACAGAGGAATTCTGGTTACGACTGAACCTTGTCTTTAGCACTAACACACACACACAGTGAGGACAGCGAAATATCCCTCACACAGGGGCTATCATCATTCCTCTAAACCCAGACAGCAACACAGAGACAGAGGAGGGGGACAGAAGGTCAGGTTTGTTTGACGGTAAAGCATCACAACACCCTGCAGCGTTTGTTTTTGCTGCACGTTCAGGTGTGTGTGTGTGTGTGTGTGTGTGTGTGTGGTGGTGATGGTGTTTTGAGTAAACGCCTGGGAAAACTATTGTAAATGTAGAGTCATCCATTAGTCACATCTGACATTTTATTGTTTTTTTTTATGACACTTTATCTGCACACAATACAAAAAACCGACAATCTCAGACAGCACAGACCCTGATGAGCCATGAAGACTTATTTAGATTAACTGAATGGCAAGAACATGAGCTTTGTATTTAGATCAATATGAGTAATAAAAGATGCACTTGTTTTTATCAGGAAAATATAAGACTGCATCCTATTAAATTCATACTGCCCTACAAACACAAAATGCATATGAACACATTTAGTAAAAACTGAGTGAAATTCGGTTTCATAGATCATGATCTATTATGTGACAGACAGGTTTGGTTACATTCAGAGAAAACTGAGTGTGAAAATGGATATCAAGTCAGTTCAAATGTAGTAGTACAAATAATAATAACAACAATAATAATAAATTTAGAATATTTTTATATTATTTATTTTGCATTTATCGATAGCTTTAATTGGCTTTTATTTTTATATTTTCAGTTTCAAGTTTAATTTTAGTTTAAGTTTTAGAAATTTTATCATGTGCTTTTGTCATTTGTTTGTTTGTTTCTTTCTTTCTTTCTTTAGATTTAATATATTTTTATTTCAATTTTAGAACGTTATAGTGCTGTCAAAAGATTAATCGTGATTAATCACATCCAAAATAAAAGTTTTTGTTTATATGTATGTGTACTGTGTTTATTTATTATGTATATATAAATACACACACATACCATATATATTTTGCAAATATTTATATTATATTTTATATTTATTTTTATATATTTATATTATATTTTTTATTATATATAAATTAAATATATACATGCATGTGTTTGTACTTATATATACATAATAATTATACACAGTACACACTCATAAATTATATATATATTACATTTTAGTTTTAGTTAGTAATAACAGCACCAAGTCTTCAAAGAGTAAATGTGCTGTTCTCTTTCACACACGTTGTCTCCTTCTTATGCAATCTTGTAAATACTAGGATTGCTGGTTGCTGAATAAGTGGAATAAAGCAAAAAAAAAAAAGGAAGAGAGGGAAAAAGGATGAAACACTTAAATCTCTTTTTCCAAAAGTATTGGGAAAGATACAGATGAATGAATCAAAAATAAAATCAAGTCAAGAGGAGAAACAGAAAAGCAAGACTCCTTTTTTGCTCTTTCATAGCTTAAAATACTTTACTATGTTCTAAGGTATTTTAAAGATCAACTTTGCCTCAGATGTTTCTCCTAGAAGGGAAATAAAGAACAAAAACAACTGAGTCAATTGTTGACTTGGTCTTAGAAGAATTTGATGGGAAATTTGGGTTCACACTGTGACTTTTAATTTCAGACTTTGGTATGTTGGTGAATCGGAGCACACACAGTGTGAGACATTGTTGAGATCTGAGATTAAGACCTCCATTTAATTTCATTGCTGTCTCTCTGAGAAACAGCTGTAATATTAATAAGATGATTTACTTTTGTGTGGGTGTCGAGAAAGAGAGAGAGAGAACAATTATTGACAGACAGCAATATGTTGTGATGTTGCATATGAACATCTCTGTGATGTGATGTGCTGTGCTGTTGGTTCTAGTTGAGTAGGAATGTGTTTATTGAAATGTTTACTGAGACTTTCAAACATGCACAAACATCTCTCTCTCTCTCCATTTCTCTCACTCTCTTTCGCTCTCAATATATAGAGAAAATTCTTGGAACCACAGACACAAAAGCAGGTCTCCACACCTTTGTCAGAGATGTACAGGTGTTTTAATCTCATTCTCTTCACATCTCCGTCAGTCATCTGCCACACTCTCTCTGTCTCTTTCTCTCCCTCACATGCCATCTCTCTCTAACAGCTGTAGATGGGCAGAATATATGGCTATGTAAACACATTAGGAGTCTGTTTATGGCTGAGTAAACCCCTACAGTTTAAACAATTTTGAGAAATGGGATTCAAGAGCCAAAGTGAAGTGCTGTGAGAGGGAGCACCGTTAAGGTGTCCCTGGCATGCCTGTTTATTTTGGTTGGGGTGACCTTGTCAGTGGACAACTCTCATCAGGGGTGAGGGGTTTAGATGACGTCAGCTCTGAGACGAGGATGAGTAAAATGTCTAACAAACCAAGGAGCAAAAGAGAAGAACTCAGCTGTTCCAATACATGTGAGTGTGTGTGTGTGTGTGTGTGTGTGTGTGTGTGTGTGTGTGTGTGTGTGTGTGCACGTCCGATTGTTTGTTTGTGTGTGTGCGTATATGTACGTGTTTTGTATGCGCATTGGTTTGTTATTAATGAGATGGGAATTGTAGGAATTTAACAATTCTGGTTCTGATTCTACTACATGATTCATGTTCCTTAACGATTCCATTCTATTAATTTAGAGAAGGAAAGAATTTACGTTTTTTATGGTATTTACTTCTCTTAAAAGGGTCATAGTTGATATGATTCTTTAGGGTCTTAATGAAAAGTCTGTAACATAGTTTGGTTAAAATTTCTCAATGGTAGTGTAAAAAGCACTGTTTTTACCCTGTCAAAAACAGCTCTTTTCAGATCAAGCCGTTTTTGTAGCATTTTCCTTTAAATGTTAATG
>NW_015538026.1:2372762-2383424 GCF_001515605.1 Sinocyclocheilus anshuiensis | reverse complement strand
GTGTGCTTCTTTGTGAAAACGAAACTACTTTGTTTGGTCTTCCAAAAGAGGACAATATCTGCTTCATCATGTCTAGAGCTGATCTGTGCTGGTCGCTCAGGGAATACATCAACTTTCACCGTGGACGAAGCGGAGTCTCTTGTCTACATCTGTGTGATGTCACACAGACAGGCATCTGAGATCGGCTCGATTTGAGAAAGGGGAAAACATTTAACCAGATTAAAAAAAAAACACTGGGTGGATTTGTATCATTATAGGATGGTTGTGTACACACACTGCCAACACATTTCAGTTCAAACAACTTATAAAAGTGCATGTAGCATCCTATGACCCCTTTAACAACCTGTTGTCAAATGATGAGGTAATTTCCAATTTTTGAGAGAAATTCTTTATATTAATTTGTTTTCGTTAAAAAAAGTTCCTCTTTGTTTCAAATGGAAGAAATCAAGACCCACTCCAAAATGACATAGCAATGTTCGTTTCATGAACAAATCATTCTTTTCTTTTTTCTGGATTTTACTAATTACTAACTTTTGTTCACCTGAAAAAACATCTTTTCAAAGTAGACAAAAACCCAATAAAACAGTTTTGAAAGTTGTGATTGTATGTTGTGAACGTTACGTGATCTACGACTTTTATGCAGTGCATGCCATAGTAAAGACTGTAAGTCTATCCCTCACAGTCTAGTTTTCATGTTAAATAGGTGTCTATCTTGACTAAGGTCTATTGGATCAGTTTACAAATCACACCGAATTATTCATTCGTGAACTGGACTGATCTGATTACGGCTGTTTGCTGTTCAACTCATTGATTCAGTGTTCCAGTCGAAGTGACTCTCCCGTAACAACACAATGATTCAATGATCCTGAATGACTGGAGTAACAAAATGAACAGGAAAGGGGGTATTTGAGTGTCTGTGTTTTAATATTTTGACCCTGACCCCATAATCCCAGGAACCACATTTTGTCAAGTGTATTCAGAGAGCATCGGTACATTTAAACTCACAGTCACTAAGCAACTTCAAAGGCACCTGAATTATCCCCCAGCCCTCTATCTGTCTGTTCTCTGTCTTGCTCTTGCGCACTCATACCTTTCAGAGGGCTGGAATCCCATGCATTTGACCCGGAGACCCTCAAGCCAACAAGCAGACTCAGCAATCACTCACTCATACATTTAATCAGATAATCAATATATCATAATTATAATAACATCATGCACAATATCATAACTCAACACAGTTTTATTTATTTCAGCACATTTAAAAACAGAAGGGTTCACTTCACTAGTAAAATAACAAGGATATATATATACTTATAATAATGTTTTAAACTCTAAAAGTATCTGCAAATACAAAGCACAATTAAATCAGATCAAATATATCCACAACTCAATATTCCCCCAATTCAAATACCAGTGTAAAAAAAAAAAAGTGTTTTCAGCTGAGATTTCAAATTCTCAATTTATGGGGTTGACCAAATATAAAGGGGAAAGTTATTCCACTACAGAGAATCACCTTTTGACTTATTATTAGACCAAGGGACAACCAGAATATATCACCATTAAATTAATTATATCATACAAATAATAAACCATATATTTAAGTAAACACACAAATACAGTTTTGTCCAAAAGTTTTGAATAAAAATACAATACAAAAGAAAAAATAAATCATATAAAATAAATATTTTAGATTCTGCACTTGGTTACTAATCAAAAAATGTATGATATTTATGTATTTCTATTTATGATAATAAGAAAGCTTGTGTACAAAACGGTAGATGTCAAGATGCTATTTGGATCTTTCTCAAATCATAACGGAGGACATAATCATCAAGTTTTGATGTCATTAAAGCAAAAGCAGAACAAATCAGATATTTTGAAATGCAAATTTTTCAAATCAACCTTAAACTCAAAATGTTAATAATGTTAATAATGTAATTAATACAATTTGAAAATTAGACAAAATACAAAGTATTTTTACTCATGTCTCAGACTTGTGGTTTTGAAGAGCAACAATGAAAAAACAATGAAAAAAAAAGGTCTTAAAATAACTCACACTGTATAGACTCTAATTCCTATCATACTCATATGGTCAGTGAGTGCAAAATTTCCTGTGAACAGATGTAAAGACAGCATACAGTATGCCAGAAAGAGATGGATAGAGAGGAGAATAACAGGGCAGATCAGTTGAAGGCATTCTTGAGTGCTGACTCAGGGGGATTTTTTTTATATGGTACCATGTAATGGACTCTATGTTCTGTTTTGCGATCACTCCCTCTGGCCTTCCTCTGCAATTTTATAAACATATAGGTAAAACCATAAAGCTGCTCCTCCTAGAACTTATACCTCTCTGTATCTCTCTATCACACACACAACCACACTATGTATTTCACAACCCCAAACATGTGCAGTGGAACGTATATGCATCAGATCTGGCATCTTTACTCACTTTTCCTACTACATTAAAGGAAACTAATGCAATGCTTCTGGGAATATGACTATATGAAGCAGCCCTCATACTAAGCGGCACCTGTTCTCCCTTAAATACACTTACAGTAAATAGAGAGAAAAATAACCACAACTCAAAGAGCTTGAATTATATGGAATAAAATGACGAAAATGAAAAAAACTTTAAAAAATACTGAGCATAATTGTGATTTTATGAGGGTGCGATTCCAAAATCTGTGATCAAAACAGATACATGATATGACATTTGCTTTGTTTGAGTATGACTCCAAATCTATTACTGGTTTAGTTTACACTTTCCATAACTTTCAGGAAATCATAGAGCATCAGGTCTGTGATTTTTGACAGTTCTTTCATTCCATAGAATTTACACATTTATGTGTGTGTATATGTACACTATTGTGTGCAAAACCATGATATTACATATGAATTTCTACCATATCATTACACAATCACGTATAATACATGATTTTTAAAAATATTCTAGATTCTGTAACAGCATGAATTCTTACCGACCTTATGAAGAGCTTCACTTGATGTCAGTCTGAGGAGGTGAATAAGGTAGAGAATGATGTATGGAGAGAAGAAGAGAGGAACTGAGTGACATTAAGGTAAAATCTGATGACATGCAGGCACTCAGATGGAGAAACGGTGAGTTGGTGTCACTGACAGTGGGGGGTCTGTGATACTGATATGTTTTAGTCTGTATGTGCGCTTGCATCTTAAGCACCGTTCTGACTAGAGTCTTGGGTCTCGTTCAGACCCCAGCATCCACTGGAGCAGGACAAGGTGACAGGAGAAGTAATGAAGATGAATGTGTGTGTGTGTGTGTGTGTGTGTGTGTGTTTCTGAGAAGGCTGCTTTTCTGCTCAGATTAAGATCAGGCTTGCTGATAAAAATGCCCGCCAGGCCACTCAGAAACCCAACACTCCTCTCTTCTCTTCTCTTTCCTCACCTCTCTTCATACCCCATTTTCCCATTCCCTTCATCTCCATCCATTCCTCTTGTATGAGTACAGGAATGAGCTTTTGGTTTCTGTCTTCCTTTATAGTCTTTTCAATAGAAGTTCATTTAATTGCAAATATTTCCCTCACTTTTCTATGTACAGTATGTTGTATTTGTGTGTGATAGAGCTGAAGGTCCGCTACAAAATATTGTTTGGGTAAAAATGACAAAAAAAATAGTACTGTAATGAAGAGTACTGTAGGGTTAGGGAGGTTTGAAATAACCATACTATATAAAATCCTAAAATAAAGTTATGAGAATAAAAAAAAACACATTTAAAATTTTGCACTATTTTTGAGAGAATGACAACAAATGGTCTCTAGCGACAAGCTAGACTGCTGTGTGACAACACAATTACAAACGGTCAGAATATATACTACTGTTTGTTTGGGGTCAGTAAGATTTTTTTTAAAGAAATTAATAATTTACACCATAAACTGTTCAAAGGACACACTAAATGAATCAAAGACTTCAATTTAAAGATAGATGCTGTTCTTTTGAACTTTGTTCATCAAAGAATCCTGAATGAAACATATCACGGTTTTCACAAAAATATTAAGCAGCACAACTGTTTTCAACATTGTTGTGATAATAACAAATGCTTCTTGAGCACCAAATCAGCATATTAGAATGATTTCTGAAGGATCACTGACACTGAAGACTAGAGTAATGGCTGCTGAAAATTCAGCTTTGGCATCACAGGAATAAATTACATTTTAAAATATTTTGAAATAGAAAGTAGTTATTTTAAATTGTAATAACATTTCACAGTATTATTATTTTTATTGTATATTTGATTAAATAAATGCAGCCTTGGTGAGCATAAGATAACACTAAAAATCTTACTGACCTGAAACATTTGACTGATAGTGTATTTGAGGTTTGATATGTGGCCATGGCCACCCAATGTGACATGTCAGCTACTATTATATTTCACACCAACATCTTCATCCATCCAGCTAATAAATTTCACCTCATCAGAAACCCTTCTTATTCATCATTTGCATTAAAACCGTCTGTCATGCTTCACTATATTATTTTGTTAAATCCTGAGTTCTCTTTATCTGACAAGATATTTTCTGATGGATGAAGTGAATAGTAGAGTGCTGTATGAGATAATTCATTTGACCTTTTATTCCGTCTCGAAAAAAATCTCTTCTCAGAACTGAGGCTGCCGGCGCATGCAGTGCAAAACCAAAATGGGCTTCTCTGAACCAGGTTTCATAAATCACTGTATGAAATCTGGATCCTAATCAGGGTGATGCACCCTCTCACCCGCCAGTGGAATTAGACCCAAACAGACCACTCAGCGGGGCCAGATCTGTGGCATTAGTCAGATACCATGCTGCCTATTTATTTGCAGGTGACATGTGGCTGCAGGCAACACTGATCTCTCTCTATCCTTCTGTTTCTATATATCTCTATCAGCGCCCTGATCCTCTAGGGTCACATTAAGTGTATTTAAGGCCACTGTTAAATGGCCTGAATTATCATACTGTAACGATTAGTAATAATGGCCCACATTCAAGGTAATCTGAGAACTGTACCGCAGCCTTATTGTGCACATGTGCTTCCCTATGAGATCATATAGGAAACAATTAATGTTTGACAGATTACAATACTTTCACTTTTACAAAATATTTTTTTGGGTCTATTTCAAACAAACACACAAACAGTATGTAAACCAAACAGCAGAGTAATACAGTGCTCACAAAATGTTTTCATTTGCAAATATAATCGAGCTACAGCAGGTTTTTGCATTGAGCTACAGTCTTCATCTGTGTGTCAAAGTATACATGACAATGCGTAATTGGATATTTGAATGATTAAATAGACGTTGTGCGTTACCTCTGTCTTTTGCAGCAAGTGCACAGCTCAGAGACCAGTTGTAGTCTGACTGACCTGTATAGATGCTGAATGAAGCCGAGCTACAGTCACATTATTTAGGTCAGTTAGTCCTATTTTGCAAAAAAAAAAGGCCTGGTATGACTGACTCGACATAACATTTTAAAAAGACAAATTGCTGTTTCAGTTCCACTAAAATCAAAGTTTCAAAGTGCATGTAAACTGACCAAAGGTACACTATTAGACATAAAGGTACGAAAGCTGTCACTGAGGCGTACCTTTTCAAAAGGTACACCTTTGCACCTAAAGAGTGGATATTGGCACCTTAAAGGTACATGTTAGTACCTATTGTACATATTAAATGGTACAAATGTGTACATTTTGAAAAGGTACCACCCCAGTGACAGAGTGTACGGTCACAAATTTCGGGGAAATTTCACAGATAAAAATAGATTGATATCTGTTGTTGATATGTATGAAGCACAGCTCACATAGAAGTCACTTTTAAACTATTCAGCTTTCTGTTGGTCAATGCGGCAAATTCGCTTGACTGTCTTGAACACAATGAGAAATCTGCGTGGGAAAATCTTTTTCCTTCAAGTGAAATTCCTGGTTGTGTAGATTCCTATTGAAGTAACTGGATTTCTGTACTGAAAATTCACTGAACAACCGCAAATGTGACCGCAGTTTAGCAGCAATTCTGGTACATAACAGGCTTTATACAGAAAATAAAGTGATTTATTATCAATCAGTTGTGTATTTCTTTTGATAAATGCCACAAATCATAAATTGTTCTCAAGAGTGGGTCATTGAATGCTATCACGAAATTGACCATTGTAAAAACACATTTTTCAATAAAAGCAGATCTTCTGAAAACATGTGTTGTCCCTAATCAAGGAGAGAAGAACAACAAACTAAAATCACAAGCAGACACAAGCCCCACTGTGACGGAGGCCTGTTCAAAGCTCCATCTGCCCTGTCATTAAACTAATCAGCTCATTATTGGACAGTTCATGTTGGTCATTGGTCAGAAAGGGAGACCCTTTTATTAAGCAGTGCTTACATCTGAGATCTCTCTTAAGATACCCTAATGCAAACTCTGATTTAAACCAAGGGGTCGATGGCTGGTTAGCATGACCCCTTTAAGGCAAAGCTGAATTTGCAGCAGCCATTTCTCCAGTCTTTAGTGTCACATGATCCTTCAGAAATCATCCTAATAAAATGATTTGGTACTCAAGAAACATTTCTTATTATTATCAATGTTGAAAACAGTTTCATATATCTTAATTATCTCACTCAGTAGTGTATACAGTATATATATATATATATATTGATATGGATATATATTTATTTCATTATAATATAGTATATATTTTACCAGCGTTCAATCCTTTATAGATGACTTTAAAAAAAAAAGATAAAGTGAACTTGTGCTGTCATGACATCATTATCCTGCAGTTTCAGAACAATTAGTCACATGACATTTATAGTTAAGATAATTGGCTTTAAAAAAAAACAATGGCAGAAGAGCATGCTGAAGAAAAGCAAAATAAAATGACTCTTTATGTCATACTTAATGTATTTATATGAACTTCTGCTGAAAAAATAATAACAGTTAACAAGTACCACAGCACAGGAGAGCTAAAGAGAGCTTAAACCTCTACCAGTCACAGCCAGTTAACACCTTTCTTCATGTTTACATAGGCAATGATGAGTTTTATAATAACATGTCCTTTTCGCTCACCTGTTAGCTAATGTCCTTAGTGCATGCTCATTTATATTATTAATATTACCTCTGTAGCTTCCAGAGAAACTCTCTGTTAGTGCTCCATGTGGAGTAAGCAGCCCACATAGCTGCCATCCGTTTTGTCCTCTTGAGCCGTTCTGACCAGCCTCATTCATTCTGTTATATTCAGTACCGATAGTCAGGGTAAAATACTGTCCAGTATGGGCACGTGATGTATGTTAAGCACACGGTTGTGTTTTCAATAACATATGATGTTATTAGCCATGATAATATCTGATAGGCTCAGAGTCAGTTTAAAATGTTATTTTAAAAGCAGCACACCTTTTGTCACAAAACAACACTCACAGAACCAAATTCTTACGTCAAAACGAAACAAAAAATACACCAACATGTTACAGCACAGGTTGTTCTTGAATCTTAAACCTTTACCGTCCTCTTAAAAGAGAGAGAGAGAGAGAGAGAGAGAGAGAGAGAGAAAGAGAGATAAATCTGCCATATCGGTGTGCAAAGTGTGCAAGGCGCTCATGAGAAATGTAAATTTCAGTTGTAGTGCTTTCACAAAATAAGTTCAAATAAGCCATGCAACAAGGGATTGGGGGGCAGGGTAAAAAAATGCAAGGGATGGACTTCATATCCCAGAATGCTGTGGACAAAATCCTGAGGAACGGGGTGAAGTGGCCGTGTCTCAGGTCTGGTCCAGCCATTCGGCACGTTTAGGAGCTTTGCAGGTGTGAATGTCGACAGCCTCTTCGCAGTCTTTGCACTCGACAGAGCAACACCACTTAAATTTACACTCGCACTTGGTGATGCGTTTTATGCGTGTGGTGTCGTAGCCCCGCCCACAACACATGACCTCGCAGCCGTCGGTCCCCCGGGACATCTTGTTACAGACCCGACCAGCAGTACCCAATGAACCTAGAATGCAAAGAAGGAAAATGATTACTAGTTTTGCTCCAAGACCCAGATTTTACATTGGCCGTCAAGTGGTGGCCCACAATATCCTACACTGTAAGAAATAAATCTGTAAAATAACAAAAACAAAAGTACTGGCAGCTCATTGCCGGGACATTATCCATTAAGTGCAAAATTCAAAATACAAGAAAAACACCTGTAAAAAATGAATATGTTTTTACGTTGTTGTTTTTTTGTGTACCCCCCAAAATAAAGCATTTTATAATGTATTAAGCCCACCACAAAAAAACAGTAAACAAATCATTTAATCATTCAATTCAATTCATTCAAAATGTAAATATAATTTCACTAAGATATATTTAGAGTGTGAAATTATGTTTATATATATATTTTTTATATATGCACCATGCTCTTTTATTATTAAAATCTTACAATAACAATATTCTTACTAAAATAATTTTTTAATATATTATTATTCATTATAATGTCATTTGGTTATTCATATAAATTATATTAATATATTTAGTATGCATATCTGCTTTCCATTTCTACATTTATATTTATGTTTATATTGGTATTTATAACCATGTTTCATTCTTTTTGACTACCACAAAACACAATTAAAAGGTTAATAACAAAAAAAAATTATTAAATCATTAGAAAAGATTCAAATGCGTAAATGCATATTTCTTGTAATGAATAAATTACCATAAAACCCTGATGTCCCAGATATGATACATTATTTTTTTTTTTTTTTACATATTTTGTCTAAAGGTTCATTAAACAGTTAGTTTAAAAAAAAAAAAGTTTAATATGTGAACAGATTAACTTAGAAATACAGACTTAGAAAAAAAGGTTCTTTATTTGGCATTGATGGATCCATGAAAAACCTTTCACGTTCATGGAATATTTCCATTGTACAAAAAGGTTCTTTATAGTGAGAAAAGGTTCAATAGATTGTTGTTAAAATGTTCTTACCACTGAGAAAAAATGGTTATATTGAGAACGGTTCATTGAAAGGTTAATTGGGGAACCTAAAACGGTATCGCTCTGACAAAAAATTTCCTTTTTACTTCATTTTCTTTATTTTTAAGAATACTTGCTAACTTTCTTGTAACACAAAGTAACAAGGAAAGTAGGACCATACATAATCAGAATGGTGTTTTGGTGAGTCTGTATGTTGATGTTTCGCAAGGTTAAACACACAGTGGACAGTGATGGTCTCTCTCTTAAAAAAAATAATCTCTGCCTGCCCTGCGGCCATGATAACCAGAGAGTGATGGTTGTGCTGGCAGCTTTGAAAGAATAGGATTTGAAAAATGAGCCTGTTGTATCCTTGGGGTGCAAATTCCACTGGGGTGGTGGTGTTGGTGGTGGTTAGGGGGTAAGCGCATTGATCCTCTGAAATCACTGAGCTGTGAGCTGTCTGTCTGACCCAAACACACACTCAAACCATCACACTGATGTATGAGCTGCAGTACTGATCTCAGAAAGCAGAGAAACACACTGTCCTAGCCAGGCAACGTGACACGTTTCCAGTAGGTATATGCTGTCTAAGCTATGAGTCGGCTAGTCAGTCTTAAGAATGTCCTGTATAATTATATAGTGTCCACATTTCTTATAGGGTGTTCACATGTGTTCTTGGGTTCAAAAACTGCTAAGTAGGACTGGCACACCACCTAAAAACGTATCACTTTAGAGATAAAACAATCCATCTATATAAATTATAAATAATGTAATAATATTCATAATTTATTTTATATATTAAATACACATTTTTAAAAATCAGTCTATTTCTGACATCACCAATTGAACATGGGATTTTTACAGGTATTCCAGATTATGTGTGTGTGAGAGAGCATTAAGGATTAACAGAGCAAAAAAATATCCCATCCCACCTCTTCTGACCTTGTCAAAGCCTCTGTTGCCCTTTCTACCCTTAAGGTTTATGGTTAGGTTTAGGGCAGGGCAGGTGTGAGAGTCAATTTACCTCAGTTACTGAATCCTATCTTTCTCTACACTATCAAGTCATGTAAAAATGAACACAGCCTATACCACTATGCATCTCAGGAGTGAGGATCCTCTAAGGAAAGTAACAGGTGACTCAGTCTATTAGTCTTGAAAAATGAAGCACTTTATATTCTCTCATAAACAGGATATTTCAAGGAATTGATACTATATTCTGGCTTTTCACTCATCAGACAGGCTGAGCACATCCTTTGTTCTGACGTCTGGTATGATCTAACTCTTAATTCTGAGAAATCCGTGAAACCCAAGTTTGACATTAATTTTGTTAATACTGAGTGAGTCAGCAGCAGCAGAGTTAACTATTTGTGTCATTAGTAATGCATGAGTCACAATAGTCTAATGCTACTTGCATTATTACTAAATGAGTTTACACTGCTTGAAAGGCATTGCTGTGCTGATATTCTTCAAACATTTAGGCTTAGTTTATTCTAAACTCTTAAACTCTATTTATTAAACAACTGGACAATTAATTGAACCTGAACAGCTTAATCTTCAGACTTTGTGCTGTAGATCATGTCAGTGGTCATGATGCGTGATATCTTTGATTCATTTGTAAACATTGTGCTTTTTAAGAAATATAAGAAAAAAAAACATTTGCTATTTCATGCATGTATTCTTTGTGGTACAGGCATAACCAGAAGCAATCTGTAAAAAAAAAA
>NW_015538026.1:2356986-2372752 GCF_001515605.1 Sinocyclocheilus anshuiensis | reverse complement strand
AGCAAATGGCTGCAATATAACAAAGAGTGAAAAATTGAAGGGGGTCTGAATACTTTCCGTACCCACTGTATATATATTAAATCTAATAAATAATATAAAATATAAAATTATATAATATATTATTCTTACATAAGGAATAAAATAATTACTAATAAATTAAAACATTTAAAGTAATAGAATTAATTAAAAGTTACAAAAAAAATGTAACTATTTTCCCCCTAATTCATGCTGCCTATGTAGGCACTAGGCAGGTTTTGGAACTGAGCTTGTAACACTCTGTTAGTGCCTTGCAAGCAGTGATAATTCCTTCAGGAAATTAATACTTAGTTACTTTGTGTTTTTTTGCACTTTTTCACCTGCAGCTTTGTCCATGACGCAGTAATCAGGTGAGTTTTCGAAGTACACCAGGTCATTTTTTGTGGCTTTCCTGAAGTCTTTATTGGCTACTGTGAATCCTGTCCCATCTTGGTTCATGGTGACCTCGATGGCTCCGTTGTATTTCTTGCGAAGGTAGTCTCCCGTTTTACGGAAGTCCGACATTGCCAACCAGCACGTTCTCAGAGTGCACGACCCACTGACTCCATGACATTTACACTCCAGCTTCATAAAGCGCTTTACAGCCTGTAAAACAGAGAAACCAAGAAAACATCCCTATGAACAGATTCCACTTGGCCAAGAATAGCTGCGGAATGTAAACAGAGTTTTACAGGAACGTTATCGTAGAACAAAGTCAATGTTTCAGTATTTACATGCCAAAATGCTGAGCTGTTTAGTTGTAATAGGTGTTTCATTTCGTAAGGTTTCTCCACCACAGAGGTAGAGTTATATTACCTTGAATGTATATAACCTTACCATTCTCCCACAGCGGTTGTTATGAAGGTTCATGAGTGCTCGTGCGTCTTTCACAGTTCGCTCTTTTGCGTCTATGAAAGCTTTGGCGAACTTTATCCCATAGTTGATGTTATCACTGCAGCCACCCCAGTCAAACTCTCCTCGTTCGTCACTTGCCCGGCCACGCTTGTGGGGGTCACAGTTACATATCTTTAGCTCCCCCTGACTGCAGGCGCGGGTAATGGCGAAAACCACTCCTGCTGAGGAGATTGCATATACGAACGCTGCCTCACGACTGCCTGCAAAGACAAGAATCATGAAGCCACAACAAACACATTCAGGTCCTTTATCAGACACTGACAAACACTTCATTACACCCTCCGCTGTCATATAATCCCAAACAGCACTTCTGATTTGTCTGCTAGAGACCTGCCCATAGAAGCATGACTAGCCCCAGTGTGAGTGTTTTGTTTAAATATTAGTACAGGCCTAATCCCTCCAGGGTGGGCCATTCTCGGCTAGGATAAATAGTTTGAAGGCTAGCAGTCTGATAGTGAACTGCCACAGTTATTTTCTAAACTTAACCTGCTTTTTCTAAGCATCCTGCATGTTTGGACTCACATCAGTCACACTGATTCCTTTAGCCTGACTGAATATAAGAAAAAAATCAAAATCATCAATTCCTCTGTAAAATAATAGATAATAGGTACTCCTTGTAATTGTCCAAATTTGTGATTGAACCATATATATATATATATATATATGAGAAATTCATACTTTTATTTAGCAAGGATGCATTAACTTGACAATAAACACATCTAAAATGTTACAAACATTTTCATTTTAAATAAATGCTGTTCTTTTGAACTTTCTATTCAACAAGATGTACTGAAGACTGTAGTAATGACTGCTGAATATGGAGTTTGCATCACAGAAATAAATTATGTTTTAGAATATATTAAAATAGAAAATTATTTCAACATTTAATAATATTTCACAGTGCTGTTTCTGCTTTTGAACTGTAGTGTTACACTTCTTGCATTTTTGTGACAGGTAAGATGTTCCTATACAGTAAAATGTGTTCTTATTATAACATTAAATTAATATTATATGGCATTACTAAAGGACATACCAATAGATTTAGGTTAGATTTTTAAAGCCAATATCTTTTAAATTACTTGAGAGACATTAAGAATGCCATTTTTAAAACTTTAAATATATCTGCTAAATGTGGAGTACACTAGCATTTAAATAACCTTGAAGTTATCTATATTCTAGTGTATATAAATAACTTCCACCGACTTAAAATATTGTTTTAATGGAGTCTTTTATTTTAGGACCCCCTGCCCAGATCTCAGTGTAACGTTATCCTTCTCACGCTGTTCTGAAATCGTTTTCAGTTTCCTGTTGCAGTTAAAATGTGTTTCAATGATAGTAGTACTGTGCTCATGTAGTACAATGACGTCTGGCGGACATCTATGTTTGAATCGGTCCATCATTCATACAGATAAATATTCTCTGAAGAAAAATATATATTTTTTAATAGTACAGGTGCTGTTTATAGGAGAATCCTCTCTTGGCAGCCTCTCCAATTCTAATTCCATTTCATAAACTGAATACGCGCAGTGCTGCGAGAGTCTGTCTGGCTGCCAGAATCATCTCTCCAAACATTTACATCCACTATGCCTGTTTATGTGGTGAAGAGGCATAGAGAATGCTGGAGGGGTGATATTTTCACACAGGGATCTTTGGAACGCTGTATGAAAGCCAAACAGAAAGCACATTTATAGTGCGCATTTCTTGAGTAAACTTCAGGTTCAGACTGAATTAAATGATCCTGTGGGGTTTTGTCTGTTTATCACACCTGGCCAGGGATTTGTGTGAATGTGGCTGAATTTTCCTGTGAGATCCGAGGCGTTTCATTAATATCCCACAGTGATAAACAGCAATGGATGTGTCTAAGAGAGCAACTGTTTAAAATATCATTATTCTATTCTAATCCATATTGATTTACTGTGGTGACATTACAGTATGATGATCTAGGTATTTACCATATGAGAATGAATGTGTATCTGACTGGGTGAAAGCACACACACATACACACAAAAAATGTTATATAAATAATTAAAATTAAATTTGTTATTGTTTTTGAAAAAGTGTCCTATGCGCACCAAGGCTGCATTTATTCTATCAAAAATACAGCAAAAGTAGTAATACTGTGAAATATATTTAAAAATGTAATTTCTTGTCATGATGGCAAAGCTGAACTTTCAGCAGTCATTACTTCAGTCTTCAGAAATATGCTGATTTTTCAGCTCAAAAAACAGTTTCTTATTATTGTCAATATTGAACATTTTTTGCTTAATATTTTTGCAGAAACCATGAAATGTTACTGTTCAAAAGTTTGAGGTATAATATATATTATAATACTTTTATTCAGCAAGGACAAATGTAATTGACCAAAAGTGTAAAATATTAGAATGATTTCTGAAGGATCATGTGACACTGAAGAGTGGAGTTATTTTAAATTGTAATAATATTTCACAATATTACTGTTTTTATTGTATTTTTTTAATCAAATAAATGCTTAAAATACTCAAAAATTATAAAAAAAAAAAATCATAATTATTTCTTTGACTGCTTTTGCTTCCAAAACACACACTGACACATTTCTAGTACTCACTGCGCTGTATGACTCTCCCAAAAACGGTATGGTCTCTGTCCAGTGCACTGCAGTTCCAGCGGTGATGACGGAATTGATGCTGGCACTCTCGAATCCACTCTTTAGCCCCGCCCCCAATCGACTGCATGATGTCGGGATACTTCTGACACAACTGCCTCTGTTTATTCACCAGCCCGGGAATATTGTCACAGATCACACGGGCACCAAGGGCTCCAATATACCTGAAAAGCAGACACAAACCCAGAGGGTTAAAACCTGAATTGCTCCAATCGATCACAGCAGTTTTTGCCAGTTGGTTTTTGTGAGCAAATATCATTCCAAAAGTGCTGAATCAGTAAACATTCAGTGATTACGCATTGTCTAATGCCAAAGAATCTGATGATTGAGTCTGATCATTCCCAGAATCTTACCACTCATTAGTGGAATTTCAGAGGGAAGTTTGGCAAACTGACATTTGTCATAAACATGACATTCACAAACCAACAATTATTTATGATTTATTTAAAGGCAATTGCATAAGTGCAACATCATCAGATTTGGAATACGTTTTTGAACCCTAGATGATAACCTTTAGTTTTTTAGACTATCTGATGTCATATTTGGTTCTACTTATTAATCCAATCAGCCAATCAGAACAGAAGGAGATTTCATGAATTATGATCCATTCTATCTCTCTTTTACTCTCTGTATAGTTTTCACTCACACTCTGATGTTTCAATCCATCACTGTTCAATATTTATTTGTCTAACAGCAACAGAAACTGGCATAAAATCTCTCTCGTTCTCATACACACCCAAAACCGTATCACATCAAGCCTGATCTCAGCCTTCACACAAACACACACTCGCTCATGTCAGACAAAAGCAGGATTTAGTTCCAAATATTTTAGTCTGCTAAAATGAGCATTTCTAATGACAAATTAAGGTTTTGCCTTTTGAAAAAATCTTTGTGAATGCTGATCAACCTTTTTATTATGACTGTGTTCCTCCCACTCCGATGCCTCATTTGACTGTGATTATAGGGCTTTATCGTCCCCTGTGCTTTGTTCGATATAGTTTGGAAACACTCACTCACACACACACACTGACAAACTGTGGTGGTTTGCAGGTTGGCTTTACCAGCAGCAGTAAATCATTATCCACAGGACCACAACCACATGCTGTAAAAACACAGTAAAATCTGCTCTCATTTACACTGCAAGTCTCTGTGTGTGTAGATAGGCTTAACTGGGTAAAGAATGTCCGACTGTAGTAATTTGTTGCTTCTACTACCCAAATAAAGGGTGAAAATTCCTCTCCTCCCTATTTCTCTCCATCTCTCTGTATCTTCCCATCTTTGTCTTTTTCATTATTGGTCTAATCACATTTTCTCCTTGCTATAGATTAGACAGAAAAGCAAGTTAGGGAAAACAATTCTCAGGCCCTTGATGGAAGATCAAAATTTGTATTAACCTATTCTTTTATATCTTTCATACTTTTCATCTGAATCAGAGCCCTAAGGTTTCCAGGCGTCTGCTGTTCTGGATGGATCATTTGGGAACTGTTGGAACTTACATGTGCCATAATGTTGCAATCTTTATGTATGCAGATTGCAATATGGTTGGACCATTACAAAACTAGCTTGTGCATCATTCAGAATTGAACTAAGAAATTAAAGAAATTCATATGACTGTAGTTTTGAACTAGAAATGCAAAGTTTGTCAAGACATGTTGACCTTGTTTAAAAAAGGTTAAAGGTCTTACAGACAGATAAATAGATGCCAATAGGAATTCCAATTCAGCAACCTGTGGGGTGTGTCCAATTTTCAGTTCTGAATTTTGTCCAACCCTGGAACAAAAGGTCAAAGATGAAGTTTACTTCAAAGGACACACACCCACCTTTCTATTTGTGTGGAAGTCCAGGGCAGGCTTACATCTGGCTTCATCTGTGTGTGTGTCTGTGAAATAAGTTCACTAGTATGAGACGCTAACAGGCCGCCCAGTAGCTTAAGAGGATTCCTGCTCTGTCTGCTTAAAGTGATGGATGAGCAGATCAGAGAGAGAGAGAGAGAAAGAGGGAGCAAGAGATCCCTTTCTCTCTGGCTCTGGTGAGTGCCTCACATTGGGAATGTCAGCCTGACTTATTACACCTCAATAGTGACAAAGGACTTGCTTTCCTCTTTCTTAGTTCCATGCACATCAAGCTTAACATTTAACTGATTTCTGAGCTGTTAGTAATAACTGTAACCCCTGATACAGTTGTTGAGGGTCCAGTAATGAACGTATATGATCTTCAACAGAGATCACTGTAGTACATGCATGTTTTATTCTTGGTATAATGAGCAAAAACATGAAATTAACTTTTGTCTTAGTCACACACACAACCATATGCACACATATTCTGTGTATACACAAAGCCCAACCATTCCCCAACTACATTTATATGTGAGAAATGGGCATGTGGCTGGTTTCTTCATGATTGTTCAGGCTCATTGCACTGTAGTCACCAGCTAAGTGTGTGTGCATAGGTATCTAAGCAGGAGGCCTGACACATATTGCAGTTATTTCATTTATTCCTCTGTTATTGGCAGGCACCACACCTCAAGCACACCATGAAAACCAGACCCATAACTATGATATAATGATGTGCAAGGCCTGTTACTACACATAAGCACAAGCTCTGGGGAAAACCCCATCCCTCATGAGACTTTTTTGAGGGGGAGAATCCTGTGATTTGTGTGTTTCTAGAATAACTGTGTTTTAAATGCCAATATCTTGGTGGGGAGAGCGGTGAAGCTGCGTTCCTGCACCACGCGCGAAGTGTGTGTTCATTTTAGTACTTGAGTCGACTGCCATCTCCTGACCTCTGTCTGCCCACCACCAGGGTGCGAATTATGGGGAGTTTGGGGGGTCTGAGACCCATAATTATGGCTCTAACCTCCCCAAAGGAAATAAAAACATAAGGTTGGGGGTCTCAAAACTATGTATTCGTTCACATATAAGTATAGGTCTATACATATTTCAACAGCGCTTTCAAACAAAAAAAAACAACAACAGTGTTTTAGTAACCACAAAAGTTAGATTACAAGTTATTCAGACCGCGCTAAACAGACGCTCGCGAACAGCGCGCGTTCGCCTGAGAAGATAACCATAGCAACAGCTATATCAGTATATGTTTTATCCGTTTATTATATTTACATAGGATGAGTAAATAACATTAATAATGTTTCGTTATTAATTTAAAATAGTCGATGTTTAGCAAACTGTATTATGGGCACCAAGACATATTCGGCTGCGCGAAACGAACATCAACATATTTCACCCTGACAAATTACTGACAGAAATTGCTTTTTAAAAAGTCAAACACCCTGAAACCAGCCCTACACTTTAAATTAAATTTTTATTGAAAACATTACTCCAAGGTTTTTAACCCTCTGTTTTTCATTAACCTCTCCTCCATGTGTTTTAAGAGTAGGCTATAAATACAGTACTGTACACAATAAATGCCTCACTTAAACGCAAACCACTGTTATTATAAAACTGAACTGCCACTTATAAAAACTAGAACAATGTGGGCTACCTAATAATAAACATTTGCAGATGTTCAGTCTCCCAACTGACAGCAGCTCAGTCACCGTGAGCTGAGGGGAAAAAAACCCACCCGGCTTCTGCGCGCGGGGATGCTGGACGCTACTCACCACCAGGACGAGTCCACGCGCGGTGTGAGGATGAGCAGGAGAAACAGGAGAGCGCAACACAACCGCGAGGACGCACGGGGACCGTAGGATGAGCCTGCGCTGTTTCTGATTATATGTCTTAATCCTGAGTCTCCGGGAACAGCAGTAGATCTGTTGAGAATCCGGGGCGACCCAAGAACTTTACCACAGCCAAACATAGTTGAGCGTGTCCTCCAGCGGTGATAAGAAAACAGTTGGGATTGCTGATAGCTGGACGGATGTAGAGCTCTGTGCGGACGATGCACAGACGGATATCATGTATCTGCCCGGATATTAGCGTGTGCCATATAAAAGTATTCCCCGAAATCTGGCAACCGCAGCAGAAATAATCCAAGCCAGACGGCAGGTTCAGAGTGCGCTTTCTTTTCTTTTTCCACCTCCTCTTGAGAACAGATGAAGTCTCGGTGAGGTGCAATTTGATCAGAAAGAGTGCCAACTTTTCCACTTTTCTCTCCACGTTTTGCGTTCAGGCAGGGCTGTGAAACACGCGCCTCTTCGTTTTTCCATTGGAGTCTGCGAGCGCTGATAGCAGACTGCGCGAGATAAACCGGGGCGATGAACTGTGCGAACTGCAGAACGAGGGGGTGGGCGAAGGGGGTGGGGGGGGGGTTAGAGATGGGCGATAGGAATGTTGACAGCCCGCCGTCTCTCCACTCTTATTGGGCAGAGCTCTCAGAGACCCCGGAGAAGCTTGAGCCGTTCCCTGGTCAGTGGAGACACGCGCCACACTCCTTTCACCTGCTGAACGACACGCAGCATCCTCATTTAGGCTACACACCATTCTGGAGTTCACACTCACAATTTCACAAACACAGCAAAATATTCATGATGTGAGGGAAAATGAGACACACAATTTTAACACAATTTTAAAATGTATTTTTTTTAATCGCTGTCATAATAATAATAATAAATAAGCGGTTCAAATAGTTCAGCGTATCACTACAGCCAATAACCGTGGTACTTAAATTAAGGCATAAATTTAAATGTTTAATTTTGGCGAATTAAAACGTTACAGTGTGGATTTTAGGGATGCCGTATAGTGACAAATATTCATTAATTATCAAATATCCAATGATTGAAACAATTATTTATAAAGTAAGATAGCTACGCATATATAAGCTGTTTTCCTTAGTATATTTTTCTCGTATGATACTATGCAATTGCAAAACCCATAAAATGATCGGTGTATCTAAAAATAAAATACTTATTACAATCACATATTTTAATGCACTCGAGCATGCAGCATTCGCACTGATTGTAGCCGCAATTGCTAGGCCTTTATCATTTGGAGAGATGCGCGTGTCTGAATACGCAAGCTCGTGTTTACAGATAAGGCTCTAGAGCTTGCACGAGTGCTGCTGTGTATAAACATCGTGCGGAATCCAGTTTCAAAACATCACATACAGTATATTTGCCTGTTGCATGACTCTCTGGATAAGTTAAACCATTCTCTTCATTAATGCAAAATGCAGGAGATATAATCTGTTATAATTGGCGTCCCATGGCTGCAGCTGCACTGCTCCTGTATAGACAAGATATAAAGCAAATACACCGTTTCAACAGTAGCAACTTCAGCTCCAGATGAGGGATCTGCAACACCCAAGACTGTAACACTTCACTGAGCACTTGAAAGTGAACTGACGCAGAAATAGGCCCAAATCCCTGTTGGAATTGAAACTATTAGAGTAAACTGCACTTTCCACCAAGGATTAAATGAACAACTATAATGTTTAGTTGTAAATTCTAAATTAGGCTAATCTTATAGTCCTGAAATTTTCATTTGTACTTAAACTTTAGCCCCTTAGACACTTTTGTCCACCTAAAGCTGGCATGGCTTATGTGAAACAGAGAGGCCTATCCGTGGAGGAGAACATGTCAGTTCAGATGGTGATTCTATTGTGTAAAAAGAGAGAGAGAGAGAGAGAGAGAGAGAGGAATTTGCCAGCCTGTTCCAGTAATTTTTAGTCCAGAAATATGTAATTTGAAGTTATACACTCTTACTGAAGCAATTTGCTTCATATTATTGGACAGAACAAGGCCTCTTGGGATTTTTCAAAGTGAGAGACTATACTCTAATAAAATAATTCAATATGTTTGATCTACGGATTTCTGGTTGAGTACACCTGATAACACCAAAGGCTTTTCCAGCATCTTCTGCATAGTTGACCTCTTTCCAACAGTGGCTGCATAATTTTGAGAGCCATCTTTTCACACTGAGGACAACTGAGGGACTCATACGCAACTATTACAAAAGATGAAAACATTTACTAATGCTCAAAAGAAGGCAACATTATGCATTAAGTGGGGACGGGGTGTAAAAAAATGTTTAATTATTAACATCTTGCATAATCTGCAAGGGGTATATTAACTCATGAGCATAACTATAAACTGCATTTCACATAACTCTTGTACAAGTATTCATGCGAACATACACTAACATTCACAAGTTTGGGGTTTGTACAATTTTTTAAATGTTTTTGAAAGAAGACCTTTGATTGAGTTAATGCATCTTTGTCAAGTAATAATAATAATAATCAAAAAAATCTTACTGACCCTAAAATTTAAAAAAGGTAGTGTAAGTATATACAAATACATACATACATAAATTAGAGCAATACAAATTAACAAGCACATTACTGTGATACTGAACATTGATGTTTGGCTGCATGCAGAATGTCATAACTCCATGTATGAGATTAGCTCACAAGCACACTGTGTGTGTGTGTGTGTGTGTGTGTGTGTGTGTGTGTGTGTGTGTGTGTGTGTGTGTGTGTGTTTCTGACTGCTCTATAATAGACAGAACGCACACTCAAAGTGACCACAGGGTACAGGAACACCTGAAAGAATGAGCTCACAGTTTATTTCTGTACCTGTGTGAATCTGAACCTGTGTTTGTGTGACAGGTATTAACTCTTCAGTGTCGTCAGGTTTGGCTCTGTTTCAGGAATGAGGGCACTGTGAGTGTCCTCCCGGCTGCCTGCTCAGAAGTCCACCACTGGCTATTTTAGAAAGGGGCTCAGGGAAACACTCACCTGATTATAAAACCTCTTCCAACTGTTTGAGTTCTACTAATTCTGTCCAATAATACATTTAATTTTGTACTGCTCAGTATTTCCTGAAAATTGTTGCAGAGTTTGTAATTTCTGATCTAAGCTTGTGTGAAAGTGCATGTATGTAAAGTGTATGTTATGAACACTTGTTCTACCCTTGTTTAGCTTATTAAATGGCACTTTCCTACAATTTGGTGTCACCTACACTCCCAGAAAATAAGGTACAAAATTGTCACTGGTCTGGTACCCTTTGAAAAGGTAATATGTACTTATAAAGTATAACTTTAAGCTACTAATAAATGTGAATGTGATACAGTAAAAGTAAATGTGATAGCGTTTTTTTTCTGACAATGTACTTATTAGCCTTCCAGACTGAATCCAACCATTCAAATCAAAACAATGTAGCTGTTTTGACAACAATCACTCTGTTTTATTGATATTGACATAACTGTAACAAAAATGAAGGTTATTCAACTACAAACTAAAATTACACCTCTTTCATTTCTATTCATAAAAAAAATCAAACTCAAATAAGGGGTTTAATCTGTATTTAGTCAAGTCTATAATGTTTTAAAACTACAACTCCCATATAAAATATATGAATAATAAAATAGCTCTTATAATATTTAGTTATTTAGATCTGAGGTTGATGACACCGATCATTTGTTAAAAATGAAAAAAAGTATAGATTTTAGTTTTTTGGCCCTGTTTTGTACTCTGTGGAAAATGTCAAATATATTGACTAATTTGGTACTTATACATTTCCAATATTAGTAATCTACTCACATTTAACACATTGTACCATTACCATTTAGCATTTAAATCCATTCTACAGAATTCTACAGATTTTAAAGATTTTTCTTACAAAATCAGCACACAAAATGTTTCAAAAAATAAGCAGATTCCATCTGGGCCTCGTTCTGTTGTATTGTATCACATGAGGTTGCTGATGTTGAAAGTTATAACGCTGAAGTTTTATAGTTCTGTACATTGTTCAAAGAAAAAAAAAGCCTCTGTCACTCTGTGGGAATATGAACCCATCAGCACAGTTTTTAAAACTAATGCTGATAAAGCAAAAGACTCATGAGAACATACGAAAATTCTGCAGTATCAATACTGCATAAATATCCACATAAACATAAAATAACACACCATTTTGATGTATCTGCATACTTTTAATGTTTTTGATAATCATTTAACTAGTTAAAACATCTTGGTCTTCTGACCTAAGTAATCTAAAATCAGACTGGCTGCCATACAAACAGACAGAGACGACCAGTGCAGCAAATGAGCAGAACACAAGTGACAATTAACATTAATCAGCATGTATTCATGAGCATTACTCTAAAATGAAGTAAAGGTCAATAAGAATAAAGCATCTAAATATACCTCCACTGGAAAGAGAGAAAGAAAAAAGAGAGAGACTGCACCATGCTGTCATCTGTCTCAGACTTTACATTAATTTATGGTCTTGTATTTTTGGATGTTCTGACAGCATGAAGGAATCTATTCACATTCAGACACTCTGATGTGACTCTCTGAATCTAAATCTCTTTCCAGCTACTGTGCACACATACATACACTCTCTCACCCAAAGACACTTGTTACGTATCATTCAGTTACATAAGCGATGATATAAACATCCGATATAGAATTTATTGTGGTTTTTTAATAAATATGTTGTAAGTTAGCCTTGTTTACTGGGTTATTTAATTGATTTAATTGATTTAAGGCCATTTACACTGCAAGTTAATAGTACATTAGAGATATCTTACCACAATTTTATATAGGCTATATTTAGACTGTAGATTTCGTATAATTTACTATCAGCTTATAGTGATGTAAAACAAATAAGTAAGTGTTTAACTTTTTCCTAAGTGATTTCAGTTGTTTCAATCATTTTGGAGACTGTGTATCTGTGTCAGACAGGATACAGCTCAGCATTGGGAACCGCAGATGAGGAAATGATGCAGGAGAGACTCTCTGTCTCTTTCTCTTTCCCCGTCTGTCTCTGAGTCATGCAGTGAGGGTCACATGTCATGACGCATCACCATTTGAGCATTATCTGTCCGCTGCTACTTTCTGACCTTAAACTAGCTGCTGCAAACAAGGTGACCAAAATTTACATCTCACACACACACACACACACACACACACACACACACACACACACACACACACACAGGATCTACTGTTTGTTTCCCATATATTGGCCCTCCCCTCCTCTCCTCCCCTCTCCTCTCCTCTCCTCTCCTCTCCTGAAATCTCTCTCTCTCTCTGGCAAGTCGCCATCCTGCTCAACCAGATTAATGTGTTTATAACTAATTCAGCGATTTCAGTAAGCAAGTCCTGGCGCAACCTCTCTCACTCTCTGTCTATATTTGTTTCTCACTTTTTCTTGCAAGAGTATTACCTCTCTCTATATATAGTAATAAATGTGAATAAAATAAATAAATAAATAAATAGATAGACATTACAAAATAAAAAATTATATTTTTTGTAGTGTAAAAGAAAATATTTATTTAGCGGTTTTGTTTTGTTGTGCAGTAAAAATCTTGTGTGTGTGTGTGTGTGTGTGTGTGTGTGAGAGAGAGAGAATTAATATGTCTTCGTCAGCAGTGCTGTCAGCTCTGTGCAGGGTCAGTGTGTTGATGTGTCTGTGAATGTGCCTCACTTTCCCTTTCTGTCTCTCACTCGCTCACTCTTTCGCACGATGCAGGCCGGTTTGTTGAAGCGGAGCTGTTTATTTTGCAGAATTTGCTCTGATCTCTTGCACTACAGGAGGAAACTGAATTCCAAACTGCTGCAGAGTCATGTGACGGCCTGCATGTTTAACTGAGGAGTGAATCTGTGAATACATGTGGACCGGATATCAGCTGATTTTGAAAGGTGAAGCTGAGGAATTTCAAATAAGATGGAAGTGATCCGAAGTGAAGTTAGATTAAGGCTTTGTTCACACTGCACCAAATTCTGATTTGCTTTCAAACCTGATCTTTAATAAGCATCAACATGAAGTCAAGAGACACAATGAAGAAAAATTGACAGCGACTCATGTCCAACTCACTGTCTATGCTTGTGTCCTTCATGACATCCCACCATGGTGTTGAATTTACGAGGCACATTCAAGAAAGTAATGCATTTACACATTCATGCATGTGCTTTGTCTAACACAGACATATACACTCACTCACTCAGTCATAATTCAATACATTGTACATGTCACAATGTACTACCAATGTTTTGGGTTGTCATCACATTTTTCCAAAGAGACAAAAACCTACTTGAAATTCAATCTGTTCAAACTGTTTTGATTCTGATTTTAAACCACATTAATGTAAAAACCTAATTTCATCTTTTTGCAGATTCAGAGTGTACACATCTAAACAATCTAGATCGCATCCAAAAATCAGATTTTTGCTGCCTGTCTGAACAAAGCCTTAAAATGAATCTAAGTTTAAATAAGATTCACATAACGTTGATTATTAAAGTGACTTGTGAGAACGTGCAAATATTGCATTTGCAGGCAATTAAGCAAATTAAAATTAAACAACAAGTGCCATTAAATGGACACTTCAACCAAAAATGAAAGTTGTCATCATTTACTCAACCTCATGTCATAACAAACCTATATGGAACATGAAAGAACATATTTTGAAAAATGTCTCAGCAGTGTTTTGTCTCTCTCTCTCTCTCTCTATACAGTGGAAGTCAATTGGGTCCAATTTAGTTTGAACCTCACTGTTCTTCATCTTTTTGTGTTATGCACATTGATGAGTTTTGGAATGACATGACGGTATATGTAAATGAAGGTATAAGTAATTGACAGATTTTCAATTTTGGGTGAACTATTCCTTTAAGCACAAAATTACCAAGAAAATTAAACTGAAGAACTGTTTGTAATGCAACATACTTATATGTTTGTATTTTTGTGTGTACATAATCTAAGGGCCACACATGATGTTTCAGCCTGGAGGGGGTCAACATGAGAGAGAGAGAGAGAGAGAGAGAGAGAGAGAGAGAATGAGAGTACCTAGAGTAACTATTCTCTGAGCGATGACACCATTTCTAACTTGCTGCAGGTGTTTATGTGTGTGTGTGTGTGTGTGTGTGTGTGTGTGTAGCCTGAATGTAGAACAGGCTACAGGAAAGCTTTGATATTCGAGCCAGGACGGACCTGCTCTACACCACAGATCAACCAGCACACAGCCGAAACATATTCTGTTTCGATTTATACAAACTCTCTTTGTCTTGTTTCTCTATTTCTCATTTAAAATCAAACTGATAAGGCCATATTGGCATGACTATCAAAGAAGCAGAGGATTATTCATTACAATTATGTGTGACTAAAGTAATATGACTGTATCTGACATATGTTTTCTGTGGTAAATTATATCTCTAATCAGCTGAAAGTCAAATCTGCAATTTGCTTATGGCGGTGGTTCACATTTTCTAATGTATTCCTGTTTTTCATTCATTCTTTACAAGTTGACATCTTAGATGAAGTTCATATTTTGTGTACATATTTTAAGAGAAAGGTCATATATGTCTCAGCCCAATCATCCATACTGTTTTTGCACTAGATCTTTGCCTAAATATGGATTCAACAGCATAATGAATATGACAATACCATGAAATAACCAATGTGCTTGAACAAAATTGAAAAAGTAAGTTCTTGACTGGACTGAACGACTCATTAATAGTTTAGGTGTATGTAAATGAACTACAAAGGTCCAAAGGCTTCATATTTCTGTGGATTGGATCTGATAGAGAGATCTGTGCTTAGAAGCGTTCATATTTCATCAGTCCTGCCAGATAACACTTCGAGAAATCATTTTTCCAAAAAAATCAAACTGTTATTCCTCTGAACGACCACTACGGCTGAATGATTTGTTTCTTTCATCATTCTCCAGAGACAAATGGTGAGAGAGAGATAGAGGCAGAGAGAAAGAGAGATATCACATTTGGCCGGATTTCTTAAATGTGTGTTAAAACTATTGGCAGGTGATATTAGAGGATTGCAGCACCTTTGTTTCCTGAGATGGTGATATTTCTCTGGTGATGTCATTTTGAAGTGGTAGAATAGAGTACGTTTCTTTGTCGTTTTCTCTCCGTGTGCTACACATGAGTAGGAAGAACATTCAGACCAAAGATCAACACCAAGACAAATAGAACGATAGAATGACAGAATGATAGATTGATAGGCAGAACAACAGAAGATAAGATAGACAGAGAGATAAAATGATAATGTGATAAACTGATAAAACAAAAGAATGATAGCTACTGTAGAATAGATTGAACAATAGATATATAGAATGATTGATATAACAATATAGAATAATAGCTAAAACAATAGCTATATAGAATGATAGATAAAACAATAAATATACAGAATGATAAAATAATTATTTAGGTAGAATGACATAAAAGATAGAAAGATAGAACGACAGATAGATAGAACGATAGATAGATAGATAGATAGATAGATAG
>NW_015538026.1:2346595-2356890 GCF_001515605.1 Sinocyclocheilus anshuiensis | reverse complement strand
ATAGATAGATAGATAGATAGATAGATAGATAGATAGATAGATAGATAGATAGATAGATAGATAGATAGAGGCAAACTCTCCTCCTCCCAAACACATATGTTTAGGTGAAAAGGGCTCAGTAATAGTTTTTTTTGCATTATGACTGAGAGCAGGGTGCTCTAGGGACATGGACCCTCTGACCTGATATGGACTCCTGTGCTGTTTTCTGTACCTGCAGAGAAGACTGACTGAGCATCTCGAATCTCTGGGCCTCGTTTCTGGCTTCTCCTCCTGCCTGCCTGAGTTATGACTTTGCAAGCGGCATGAAACCCATCTCCATTTCAAATGGAGTCAGCCGCTGGGAAGGCCAAAAAACTTTTACCCAACTCCAACCCAGCCATATTTCACCTGAGAGAGAAAAAGAGTGAGAGAGATCGAAAGAGAGGCCACTGACCAGATCACTCTACCACGGCAGTCTTCTCCTCAGAGTTGAGTTAACATCAGATGTTTGACAGGATGAGAGATAATGAATCATTATCATTAACGAATTATGAGAAAAATGGTTTAAAAAATGACCAGTGCATAAGGAGAGATTAGACTGAGAGAAGGGAAGGAGATGAAAGAGAGAAGGGGGAAGGCAGAGGTTAAGGTGGTCTGGTCTGTTGTAGATTACGCAGATCTCATAGGCCTGGTCGTGCTGTTCCACAGCCCCTAAAACAGAACATAGTCTGCCCCCCACCCACCATGTGCTTTTAATAGAACCCTCGGTGGTCCCTCTGTAGTACCCTCTTTGTCTTATTTCTCTCTTTCTGTGATGTGGCTGTAGTGATTTGAAAGTTTGTAATGCCAGACTCCTTTTGCTTTCTGTGTGTTCCTCATCTCTACGCACACTTACTTTCTCCCGTCCCAGCTTGATATACAGAGACAAGTAAAAGTAAGCTGTTTGTAGGTTGATTTACCCAAAAACTGTAAACACCTTGGCGCTATCAAAACACTGCTCTGTTTGTTTGAGCATCTCAACATGCCAGACACAGCAACACTGGTTCAACCAATGGTGTGAGTTTGGGCAGGACTCTCTCACATTGTGAAATATAACGTTGAAATTATGACAAATACTCACAAAAAGAGTTCACAAATAAAGTTGCAATAGTGCGAAAGTGTCACTGATAGACATAGACTAAGAAGTGTGATATACTGTATACATATACTGTATACATGCCTCATTGTGATATACACTAACATTCAAAAGTTTGGGGTCCGAAAGATAGATTTATTTATTAAAGAAATGAATACTTTATAAGGCAAGGAAACTTAATTGATCAAAAGTGACAGTAAAGACATTTATAATATACATTATAAATGTCTAATATAACTGCTGTTGATGTTGAACTTTCTATTCATCGAAGAATCCTGAAACAAATGTATCAAGGTTTTGACAAAAATATTAAGCCGCACAACTGTTTTCAACATTGATATTAATAAGAAATGTTTCTTGAGCACAAAATCTGCATATTAGAAAGATTTCTGAAGGATCATGTGACATTGAAGCCTGGAGTAATGGCTGCTGAAAATAAATTAAATCTTTAAATATATATTAAAATAGAAAATAATTATTTTAAATTGTAATAATATTTCACAAAATTATTATTTCGATCAAATACGCAGCCTCGGTGAGCATAAGAGACTTCTTTCAAAAACATTCAAATACGTACAAACCCTAAATTTTTGAACGGTAGTATATAGCTGCAAATATGTGACCCTGGACCACAAAACCAGTCTTAAGTGTCGATTTTTTGAAATTGAGATTTATTTACGTCATCTGAAAGCTGAATAAATAATATGGTTTGTTATGATAGGACTATATTTGGCCGAGATACAACTATTTGAAAATCTGGAGTCTGAGGGTGCAAAAAAATCCAAATATTGAGAAAATCGACTTTAAAGTTAATAGATAGATAGATAGATAGATAGATAGATAGATAGATAGATAGATAGATAGATAGATAGATAGATAGAGGCAAACTCTCCTCCTCCCAAACACATATGTTTAGGTGAAAAGGGCTCAGTAATAGTTTTTTTTGCATTATGACTGAGAGCAGGGTGCTCTAGGGACATGGACCCTCTGACCTGATATGGACTCCTGTGCTGTTTTCTGTACCTGCAGAGAAGACTGACTGAGCATCTCGAATCTCTGGGCCTCGTTTCTGGCTTCTCCTCCTGCCTGCCTGAGTTATGACTTTGCAAGCGGCATGAAACCCATCTCCATTTCAAATGGAGTCAGCCGCTGGGAAGGCCAAAAAACTTTTACCCAACTCCAACCCAGCCATATTTCACCTGAGAGAGAAAAAGAGTGAGAGAGATCGAAAGAGAGGCCACTGACCAGATCACTCTACCACGGCAGTCTTCTCCTCAGAGTTGAGTTAACATCAGATGTTTGACAGGATGAGAGATAATGAATCATTATCATTAACGAATTATGAGAAAAATGGTTTAAAAAATGACCAGTGCATAAGGAGAGATTAGACTGAGAGAAGGGAAGGAGATGAAAGAGAGAAGGGGGAAGGCAGAGGTTAAGGTGGTCTGGTCTGTTGTAGATTACGCAGATCTCATAGGCCTGGTCGTGCTGTTCCACAGCCCCTAAAACAGAACATAGTCTGCCCCCCACCCACCATGTGCTTTTAATAGAACCCTCGGTGGTCCCTCTGTAGTACCCTCTTTGTCTTATTTCTCTCTTTCTGTGATGTGGCTGTAGTGATTTGAAAGTTTGTAATGCCAGACTCCTTTTGCTTTCTGTGTGTTCCTCATCTCTACGCACACTTACTTTCTCCCGTCCCAGCTTGATATACAGAGACAAGTAAAAGTAAGCTTTGATTTACCTGATTTACCCAAAAACTGTAAACACCTTGGCGCTATCAAAACACTGCTCTGTTTGTTTGACATGCCAGACATGCCAGACACAGCAACACTGGTTCAACCAATGGTGTGAGTTTGGGCAGGACTCTCTCACATTGTGAAATATAACGTTGAAATTATGACAAATACTCACAAAAAGAGTTCACAAATAAAGTTGCAATAGTGCGAAAGTGTCACTGATAGACATAGACTAAGAAGTGTGATATACTGTATACATATACTGTATACATGCCTCATTGTGATATACACTAACATTCAAAAGTTTGGGGTCCGAAAGATAGATTTATTTATTAAAGAAATGAATACTTTATAAGGCAAGGAAACTTAATTGATCAAAAGTGACAGTAAAGACATTTATAATATACATTATAAATGTCTAATATAACTGCTGTTGATGTTGAACTTTCTATTCATCGAAGAATCCTGAAACAAATGTATCAAGGTTTTGACAAAAATATTAAGCCGCACAACTGTTTTCAACATTGATATTAATAAGAAATGTTTCTTGAGCACAAAATCTGCATATTAGAAAGATTTCTGAAGGATCATGTGACATTGAAGCCTGGAGTAATGGCTGCTGAAAATAAATTAAATCTTTAAATATATATTAAAATAGAAAATAATTATTTTAAATTGTAATAATATTTCACAAAATTATTATTTCGATCAAATACGCAGCCTCGGTGAGCATAAGAGACTTCTTTCAAAAACATTCAAATACGTACAAACCCTAAATTTTTGAACGGTAGTATATAGCTGCAAATATGTGACCCTGGACCACAAAACCAGTCTTAAGTGTCGATTTTTTGAAATTGAGATTTATTTACGTCATCTGAAAGCTGAATAAATAATATGGTTTGTTATGATAGGACTATATTTGGCCGAGATACAACTATTTGAAAATCTGGAGTCTGAGGGTGCAAAAAAATCCAAATATTGAGAAAATCGACTTTAAAGTTATCCAAATGAAGTTCTTAGCAATGCATATTACTAATAAAAAATTAAGTTTTGATATATTTATGGTAGGAAATTTACAAAATATCTTCATGGAACATGATATTTACTTAATATTCTAATGATTTTTGGCATAAAGAAAAAATCGATAATTTTGACACATACAAAATATTTTTGCTACAAATATACCCCAGCGACTTAAGACTGGTTTTGTGGTCCAGGGTCACATATGATAAATAAAGTCATATTTATGGGGTTTTTTTGGGGGGGGGGGCTTCCATAAATTCTAAACTACATAATCACTAACATACTTGTACTAACAAATATATAAATAAATTCTCTATCTGCATTTCCCTCACATACTGTTTGAATGAAAGGGTGTCATTTGAGATATTGCTCAGCTGATCTAGATATTGAGGGAATGTTTTGCAGGCCTCTCAAGCACATCAGTCAGCATCTAGGACATAAGCTCGAACTGAAAATATTCTGTGGTCCAGACCATCGGAGTCAAAGCAGAGGCTGGATTTGATCCTGTGAGAGTGTTCTGCCTCTCAGACGCCTCCGGTCAGCATAGGGAATGTTGCTCTCCACTTATCTGCATCTTTTCAAACACTCCCCGCTCTCCACCGACTCCTCTCGCCCTGGGTCAGTGTCCGCCAGCCTCAATGGAACGCCAAACACAAACAATGAGAGCGTCACCCTGTCAAGCCACACGTCTGTTTGTAAACAACTGGCTGCGTTACTTCACACCTCATCACACCCACAGACAGCAAACTGAGGGCAGACAGAGAGACACATGCAACCCGGCACAGCGGTACACAGCATAGCACAGCACAATGCTATGTGTGTTGGTATATTTATGTTCAGATAGACCAGCAGGCATATCCAATTCCATGCTGATCTAGACTGGTTTATGCTGATTTGTGCTTGTCTAGTTGGTGGACTGGCATAGCCATGTTTTTTGCCAGAAAAAGTTAGATAGTGAAGCTACTCGACCAACATGACCAGCAAATACTTATTTGGGAAACCAGTTTGCATGATAAAGATGGTTCACCAAGGAGTCTTGCTGGTTAAGTTAGATAAAAAGGCTGTTGGAAAAATCAGCTTCCAAGTACAGCTTATGCAGCAAACAGACAGACTAGATGACAGACAGACTGAGACAGACAGACACATGATAGACAGATAGATAGATAGATAGATAGATAGATAGATAGATAGATAGATAGATGGTTAAGCATGAACACAAACTGATGCTTGACACACACACACACACACACCACTGAAGTGTGTAAATCATTCTTCTCCAGCTGCTCTGATTCCTGCTACTTGACATTTGTTTCTTTTCACCTGCCAACTCTCACTTTTCACACCAGTCCATGCTATCTGTGAGTGTTTGTGTGTACAAATGTGCATGTGTGTGTGTGTGTGTGCCTTTTTCAGGTGTTGTCTGACCCTGTAACCTTGCATTGATAACAGTGGCATGTCTTTGCATTCAGGCGTGTAACACATCAGTCCTAAGATAATTCAGTTATCAGTCTTCACGCAGTCTTTGGCTTAACCTACCCAGTGCACCGAAGACAGAAAGTGATGAACAGTTAAGAAAAAAAAACTAAATGCTGTGCAGCACATCAGTCAGTGATTTTTTCCCAAATAAATTAGAAAACAACTAAAACAACTCACTTTCCAACGAGGACAGTTTTGTAGTAGTTCATTCAGCTGTAAATCTGCATGCGCACCGCAACATAAAAATCAGTTGGTAAAAGTTTTTTTTTTTTTACCATAAACCTTACAACAGCTGAACCACTATGATTACTGTGATGCTACTTCAAAATGTTATGCTGTTACTTGTAGTTATTTACTCCAGAACCCTGAAGACACTCAAAAGGTCATAAATTTAATGTATTTCATATATGATAAAATAGCTGTTGACCATCTTGGGATCTTTGCAAAGATAATTGGTACCCCTGTTAAAAGAACCATTATATGCTGGTTAGGTATGTTTTGAAGCATGGCTGCTGGTTTGAGCTGGTTTAAGCTGGTCCTGAGCAGGAGTTAGTTGCTTAGGACCAGCACATGACTAGCTTAAACCAGCTCAAAGTTAAATCTCCTAAAAGTTAAATGCAGACCCAAATGTTTCGGCATTTCTATATTTTGCTTTGGATTTGTTTGAGTTTTTCTACTCTCGTGTTGGTTTTTGATCGTCACATGGCCTACATGTGCTGATGTGAGGTAGACCCACTCTGCAATAAGGATCTCTTCCCTCTGAGGGCCATTTCAAATCACTAATACAAAATCAAGACTAATACCAATTCCTTTAAACTCTTTGATCTTTTTTTTGTTTTTTTCAGAGCCTGTATCCTGCAGTCATACAGAGGTTCAATCATGCTGGATTTTACACTAAAACACATGCTGAATTCAGTTTTGCACTGACAATATATTATTTTGCTAGATAAAAAATATATTAATTAATATAAACTGCATTGTGAAGTGCCTGCCATGAAGCTTTGTGGCCACCTGCACTGAATCACCATACAGAAATCAGATTAAATATTGTGGTCTTTAGTGCTTGTTTGTTTGCCTTGAGACCATCTATATGCTAAATGAGAAAATAAACATTCAACGATATACAGGTCAGCACAATCAGCACTATTTCAGATGCTCTTCTTAAAAGTTTTGAGCCTCAATCTACAAAGTGTCATTCAGAATGAGCCCTGTTAGCTATGCTAATATCACATGTATTAATGTAATCCATCTCACTCCACCCACACACACACAAATGCACATAGACAGACAGTCAGACATACATCCAAAAAGAGCTCTGTCTTATGTAATAACATATCTGTAATCTAGAAGCAAACCAGCCATACCAGTACACATATGTACTAAACACACACACATGCACACAGCACTCTAATTTAGACCAGCGAATCCATCATGCAGTGATATTCTCCATGGAGTGCAGAGCTATGCTGAGATATGTGGGTTTGCTGCTTTAAGCCTGTTGTTAATGGTCGATAGATCAAAAAATTCTGCTCTGGATCCCACTGCTCTGTTCACACAGGCATTTACCATTTATTAGCAGAAAAGAGATGAGAGAGAGTGAGTTACACAGAAGAGGGATCGGTCACTGTCACAGAGTCTGAACTATGCAAGAGAAGGATCACTGTCACAGAGAGAGATCAGCTCAAAACACTGTCACTGAATGAGAAATCAGCTCAATGAGAGGGATGAGCTAAAGTTACCGTCAACAAGAGAAAGATTTGTTCAAATGGAGAATTCAGCTCAAGTCACTGTCATATAGAAAATAATTAGTTCGGATAGAGTGATTAGCTCAAATCAATGTACTGTACTGTAAGGGGGATCAGCTCAAAGAGAGGGATCTGCCTAAATAACTGTCACTGACAGACAGATCAGCTCAATGAGAAATATCAGCTCAAATCACTGTCAATGATAGAGAGATCAGTTCAAATCACTGTATTGAAAGGCTGATCATTTCAAAGAGAAGGATCAGCTAAAATTACTATCACTGAATGAGGAATTAGCTCTAGGACAGGGATAAGCTCAAATCACTGTCACTGAAAAGGATCACTAAAGTCACTGTCATATCCACCTCATTTTTAAAATATATGCGGCCACGGCCATTTGTAACTTGAATGTACAAGGCTTCCATTGTCAGACGCTTGCATATATTTTAGGTGTACAAAAACATTCAGTCATGCTACTTAATATTGCAATCTAGTATTTGTTATATTAATTTATTACCATAATCATAAACACATTGGTTTGCAGCACAAATAGTTTTACCATTTACTGCACTTTATTATTCTTCTAGTTAATAACATATTGTGGCTAATAAATCAGAAGTCTCACACATTCACCGAAAATAGCTTATAGGGTGAACAGAAAAGTTAATTAGCGCACAAATCCCTGTGTCTGACAGAGATAAACTCAAATCACTCCACTGAAAAAGGGACAAACTCAATGAGAGGGACCAGCTCAGGACACTGCCACAAAAAGGCATCCCCTCTGGTCACTGTCACTGGTAGAGAGATCAGCTCAAACCACTATATTAAAAAGGGAATCAGCTCAGGGAGAGAGATCAGCTCAAATCACTTTACTGAAAAGAGACAAATTCAAGGAGAGAGATCAGCTTAAATCACTGTCACTGAGAATGGATCAGCTTATGTCACTGTGATGGATGTTTTAGTTATACAAGAAAGAGATCAGGTCCAGCCTTAGAGTCAGACATGAGGGACCAGGCAGACACTCCTTTGATCATGACTTTTGGGGAAGTACAACATGGCTCTTAACCCTCTCATGACATTCCTAGTTTTACAATCTACAATACACATTCACTCACACACACATAGACACCATAACCTGCCCATCACCATTTTGTATTCCTTAACAAACACTATTTGGGAAACCAGTTTGCATGATAAAGATGGTTCACCAAGGAGTCTTGCTGGTTAAGTTAGATAAAAAGGCTGTTGGAAAAATCAGCTTCCAAGTACAGCTTATGCAGCAAACAGACAGACTAGATGACAGACAGACTGAGACAGACAGACACATGATAGACAGATAGATAGATAGATAGATAGATAGATAGATAGATAGATAGATAGATGGTTAAGCATGAACACAAACTGATGCTTGACACACACACACACACACACCACTGAAGTGTGTAAATCATTCTTCTCCAGCTGCTCTGATTCCTGCTACTTGACATTTGTTTCTTTTCACCTGCCAACTCTCACTTTTCACACCAGTCCATGCTATCTGTGAGTGTTTGTGTGTACAAATGTGCATGTGTGTGTGTGTGTGTGCCTTTTTCAGGTGTTGTCTGACCCTGTAACCTTGCATTGATAACAGTGGCATGTCTTTGCATTCAGGCGTGTAACACATCAGTCCTAAGATAATTCAGTTATCAGTCTTCACGCAGTCTTTGGCTTAACCTACCCAGTGCACCGAAGACAGAAAGTGATGAACAGTTAAGAAAAAAAAACTAAATGCTGTGCAGCACATCAGTCAGTGATTTTTTCCCAAATAAATTAGAAAACAACTAAAACAACTCACTTTCCAACGAGGACAGTTTTGTAGTAGTTCATTCAGCTGTAAATCTGCATGCGCACCGCAACATAAAAATCAGTTGGTAAAAGTTTTTTTTTTTTTACCATAAACCTTACAACAGCTGAACCACTATGATTACTGTGATGCTACTTCAAAATGTTATGCTGTTACTTGTAGTTATTTACTCCAGAACCCTGAAGACACTCAAAAGGTCATAAATTTAATGTATTTCATATATGATAAAATAGCTGTTGACCATCTTGGGATCTTTGCAAAGATAATTGGTACCCCTGTTAAAAGAACCATTATATGCTGGTTAGGTATGTTTTGAAGCATGGCTGCTGGTTTGAGCTGGTTTAAGCTGGTCCTGAGCAGGAGTTAGTTGCTTAGGACCAGCACATGACTAGCTTAAACCAGCTCAAAGTTAAATCTCCTAAAAGTTAAATGCAGACCCAAATGTTTCGGCATTTCTATATTTTGCTTTGGATTTGTTTGAGTTTTTCTACTCTCGTGTTGGTTTTTGATCGTCACATGGCCTACATGTGCTGATGTGAGGTAGACCCACTCTGCAATAAGGATCTCTTCCCTCTGAGGGCCATTTCAAATCACTAATACAAAATCAAGACTAATACCAATTCCTTTAAACTCTTTGATCTTTTTTTTGTTTTTTTCAGAGCCTGTATCCTGCAGTCATACAGAGGTTCAATCATGCTGGATTTTACACTAAAACACATGCTGAATTCAGTTTTGCACTGACAATATATTATTTTGCTAGATAAAAAATATATTAATTAATATAAACTGCATTGTGAAGTGCCTGCCATGAAGCTTTGTGGCCACCTGCACTGAATCACCATACAGAAATCAGATTAAATATTGTGGTCTTTAGTGCTTGTTTGTTTGCCTTGAGACCATCTATATGCTAAATGAGAAAATAAACATTCAACGATATACAGGTCAGCACAATTTCCTAGTTTTACAATCTACAATACACATTCACTCACACACACATAGACACCATAACCTGCCCATCACCATTTTGTATTCCTTAACAAACACTCTTTCCTTTCCTCTCATCTCCCACTATCCCTCCTCCTTCCTGTTCTCTTTCCCAATACTAAGAGGAAGAATAGCCCATAAACAGCGCTGTAAATAAAGGTAAAGCTTGTAAACAGAGATTATCAGTCCAAACAGTCTATAAAAATGGAGTCTTAAATCATCAAAGCCAGAAAGACATGAGAAGTTTTAACGTCTTGTCAGAGAAAGAGACCAAAGACAGACATACACCCTTCATTCAAACTACTTACAACCACAAATTTAGACTTCATCTATCCCACACACACACAAGTATACACATGTGTGTACACACATACACA
>NW_015538026.1:2326632-2346298 GCF_001515605.1 Sinocyclocheilus anshuiensis | reverse complement strand
CACACACACACACACACACACACACACACACACACACACACACACACACACACACACACACACACTCAAATGCTGGCTATAGAACACTTGGCCTCATCTGTCGTGCACACAGTAGTAAGAGAACTGCTTATATGGCTGGAGAATTCCTCCACAGGTGGAGATAAGGGTCTAATGATGAGTGTTGGCCCAGCATGGTGCACTCATCCTGGGAAGGGCAGGCGGCTGAAGAGGGGCTCTCCAGTCTGTCTGGGTCATAAGAGGCAAAAGCAGGAACTGATAAGAACCTCAAGCAGCCTCTTTACCACAGGCAGACACACTCTTAACATCTATCCACTCATATCACCGTTATCACAGTGAGAGACAGAGAGTGTGTGTAGGGTTTAGAGAATTAAAAAATGCTACAGTAGGTACATATACTTACTAATTTTATTTGGTCAGAATGTTAATATTATTAGACCTGCTAAATGTAGATTTGACTATATAATATGAATGTTCAAATGTTTAATCAAGTGCATTTAATGATACATTTTGATTTACAAGAGACTTTTGGCCATTATTGAGAAAAAAAAAGGTTAAGACTGACATCTGGTGTTTGATAAGAGCAATGCATCCCTTCATGCCGGTTTAAGGCAAATTAAAATATAATTTTGCAGTCAATAGTGCACTTATTTTTCCTTAAACATTTTTTTATATAATAGATTAAATTGTACTTCCAATTTTTTTTTACAATGTTTAAAAAGACTCCAGTCATATTAGTAGCCTAATCAAAGTTTTTTTTTCTCTCTTAGAGAGGGTCACCTCATGGGTTATTATATTAATACTACTGCCGAATACTACTAATTTTATAGACATTTGTGCTTAAAAAAGTATTATTATTATTATATAGACACACACAGGGGGAAGGTACAGATTATTTTCAACAAGTTCTGTATATTAGATAGTATATCAGTGTTTACTGTACCACTTTTCAAAAATAAAATGCAATTTTACCTGATAATGTAAGTTCCCAGTTTTCTTTGAATGGGAAGCAATAAGGCAATGTACCGCAAAATAATGTAAAAATTTAAAGAAACGTCGTTGTATTGCACCCCATCCCTCATCCCTTTGTGCTTTCGTTTATTTTTTTGGCCCCTAGCGCTTAGTACATTTCCTATATAGTTCTCCTTTATTATCAGATGTAAACTAAGTGCATATATAATGGGTTTTCATTGTAGAAGAATAATCCAACCGTAATAGACCTTAAGTTTCGTTTCCTCCGTTCTTACCGCTTCCGCAGAAACAGCTGCGCATGTTTCATATAAACCAGTGTAGATCATAACTGACCTGATATCTGTACATCACCACAGAGCTCACGGAACCAGAGTTAAGAAACATGAGCAGGAAAAAGAGAAATAATCAGCTCTCTAAGGCTGATTTGCGTGTAGTTGGATTTGACTTTATAGAGTTTCTGGAGGAAAGCGAACGGAGATCCTTTACTGATAGAACACTTCTCAAAGACATCTACAATAATGAGTTCCGAAACGGGTAAACATTTAACATGTTTTCATAGCTTCATTTAAATATTTTTATTGCTTGTAATATTCCAGTTATGTCCACTGAAATTATCGATTTTTGGAATTCATTTAAACAGACAATTCATTTAAAAAGACAGGAAGTGTATCAGTAGGCTATGTAAACAAACATTTTTCAGTTTTCAAAACAGTTTTCTGTCAGGTTACATTTATTTATTTTCAGGCATTTTTATTCACAGGGATGGAGTCAGAAGAGACCCAAACTTCTCTTCAGTCCTCTTTGTATTGAGAAATTGCAGCAAAGCGCGCATCACCAGATCAGGACATGTTTACTTCAACACCAGTGTAAGAACATTGTATTTATTACCACTGCAATTCTATTAGATACACATTTAGTTTGGTTTCTGTATTGTCAGTGTCCGTATATGCTAGGCTTGTATAAAATGGTGGTTTTTATGACACGCGCCCAGCAACATGTCTGAACATGTCTACTGTTGGGGTTTTATACAAATAGATAATCTCATAATTACATACAATGTATGTCAATAGTATGTAACAGAAATGTGAATATAAATTTTTTCGAAATGCAAAACATGTACTCTTGTCTGAATTTGAAGCCTAAAGAGTATACTTTCATTTTTATCAGTCTGAAACTTAGGATCAGAGCTGATTCAGTGTTTTCTTGATTAGCTGTTGATACAAACTCCTTTGGACAATAACACTAAAGTCTGTGCATTTAAAACTACTGACTCTTGACCTGCAGCAGTTGTTATGCAATTTACACACACCGGCTTTTGATGCCACAGCTTATTTTAAAACCTTCATTTTTAGCTACCTATAATGGTACCTGTATTGTTATTTGTAACTTCTACAATAGATGCAATTTTTTATGCCTATTATTAAGCCTTAATTTAATAGCATGACATAATTTTAGGGGGCAGTCATGACCTAATGGTTAGAGAGTCCGACTTGTAAGCTAAAGGTCGTGGGTTCGAGTCTCAATACCGGCAGGGATTGTAGGTGGGCGGAGTGAATGTACAGCGCTCAATAACACGACTGAGGTGAGACCCTTGAGCAAGGCACCGAACCTCCAACTGCTCCCCGGGCACCCCAGCAAAAATGTCTGCCCACTGCTCTGGCTGTGTGTTCACTACTCACTGCTGTGTGTGCACTTGAATGGCTTAAATGCAGAGCACAAATTCCGAGTATGGGACACCATACTTGGCCACACGTCACTTTCACTTTCACTTAATTTTAGTCTATTGCCTAGTTGATGTATCAATTCCAAGACAACTGGATAACTGTAAAACTGTAACTTTTATCACCAAAGCTAATTAATTTTTAAAAAGACGGTGCAGATCAAAAGAATAAATCAACATTACTCAAGACAGCACATCCTCAATCTCTGAAGTTTCCTGGGCTTCACCTTGTCTACTGAATGTTAATAATAAGTGAGAAAACCATACCAATCTCCACTCTGCAATTTCAGACAAGGTCAACAGTGCCTTCTGAGAAAAGGAGTCTCTTATTGTCTCTGAGGAATGCTTTGGAGAAAGACAGTAAAAGAGAACGACACAACGTGTGCTCATCTATTTAGAAAATAATATTGTAACATAGATTAGGTGTGTGGAGGCATTTTGGAAGACAAAATGAGTAAAAACTGTTACGGCAAATGGACACCAGATCATTGGCCACAACACACACACACACACACACACACACACACACACACACTAAAAAGCAACTATGAAGAGCATGAGTTATTGTTTTTAACAGTAAAAATATCTAATATGTTAAAGGCATAGTTCACCCAAAAATGGAAATTCTGTCATCATTTACTCACCCTCAAGTTTTTTCACACCTGTATGAGTTTCTTTCTTCTGTTGAACACAAAATAAGATTTTTTTTTTTTTTTTGAAGAATTGTTAACCAAACAGTTGCTGGTAGCCAAAGTCAATGGGGGCACTATCCCTTTAACTTCTCTGATTCCTAGGTAGAATTATTATTCATTAAACAAAATATTCATGACTAACATGAAAGTTGGACTGAATGAATGAATGAATGGCTGGATGAATGGCTGGGTAATGTATAACCCTGCAGTTAAATATGATTATCTAGCCCTGTCATAAATACGGGTTGGTTATATGGCTCAAATAAAATAAAATAAAATAAAATAAGGAAGGCCTGCTAGTTTGGGGCAAGTGTGAAACAGTTTCAAGTCAGCTGATGCAACAGTCACTTGCTCTTTCAGGCCAGTTTTTGTCAAAATTGTAAAAATGGCTTGTGGTTGTCTTTAAAGCATTGGTAAAAATCTATATATATTAGCTATACACTGCAAAAAATTGCTGTAGTTTCTACAGTAAAATGTTACAGAATATTACTGTTTAAACATTTTTCAAGATGTAACTGTAATTCGCAATGCATTACAGGTCAAATAAGGTTTTACAGTTGTTAACAGTATATTTCCATGTCAACTGTAATTCTTTTACAAGAAGCAGGTGTTGTCACTGTAGCTCATGGTTTTTACACTAACTTACTGTAGTGTGGCATTATGGGATTGCGCGCGCTTCATTCAAATCTGAAATCCAGCCGACTGGAGCAGCTCCAGAACGATTAGAGGCTTTACTCATAATTCCTGGTAAGTTCACTTAATTTTACTTAAAATTTAATTTTCATTTGTTCATATGTGTTCAACTGTCCCATATTGACGTGACAACTTACTATAATTAGAAACTAACGTTACATGTAAATGTGTGTCTATTGCCACTGTAGTTGTACTGAGATTAAAGCTTGTCTGGGACAATTTTTTAGTGAAAGACATCTTTACATGCCCGATTGGACAAGTTAGCCTGATTAAAACTTGGGTGAAAAAAAAAAAAAAACCTAGGGAAGCATCGAAACACGAGACTGATTCTGATTTTATTACATTCAACATCAAAACAAATAACCTTAACGGCACACATAAACTCACAAGAAACATTAGGTAAATGTTCAAACTGTTGAGTGTATTTATAACATATGATGTTGTTAAGGAGCATAAGCGAGCTGTTTTGCTGATTATCACGATTGCAAATATTACATAGTTCAATACACAATTAGTTAACATTAAGTTACTTACTTTTTTGACACAATATTGACTGTTCTTCTATTTCACCAACGAAAATCGTTCCAAACAAAGATCAAAGCAAAACTCAGCTGTGTTTTTACTGAATGATTCAGCATTTTGAACGGATCGGTACAATGAATGACTCAATTGAGTCACTCGTTAAGTTATTTGCTGCCACCTAATGGCGGTTTAGTTTCACGTTTAAAAAGTATCATAGCATTTCCCTTTCGAAAGGGAACTCCACGCTGCGTCCTCTAGAGGGCGCTAGGGGAACGCCTTCAGCGTGACCGGTGTCTGAAGCATGAATGAAAAAACGACAATGAACTTGACGTTGGCAGGTGGCAGCCTATGACGTAAACAATAAAGCGAGTGCGGGTATAAAAGCGCACCTGCGGAAAACGTCATCCTCTTCTTTGTCTTCAAGCCTTGTGTACGGAAGCACATGCGTTTGACTCACGAGGGATAAGGATGCGCTCACTGTTTGCATTCGCGGAACTACTAGAGCAGAGGTCTGTACTCGAGTGTTTGTCAGCGTTTGCACGAGCGCGTTCGCCTCTCCAGGGAGTTGAACAAGCTTAATGCGATGCGTTCGCGGCGGTTTCTGTTCTTGCCTGATTCTTGAGAGAATTTAGTGTTTGAACAGAGTGTGTTTGGCTCTCGACGGAGATTAGCCACGCTGCGAGATGTGATCGCGTTGAGAATGCCTATATGCCTGATTCTCTTTGAGAATTGAGCGCCTCTCACCCGCGTTTTGGGTCTCACGGCTGCTGAGTCAGTTAATCAGACCGATCACGGGGATTGTAGGCGGGGCATGGAAGGAATCTGACGAGGAGTGCTTTCTCTTTCAGAATTCCTTTTTTGTTTTATTTTATTTCACAGAATAGGAACTGTGTATAATGTGAGATATCTACATTATTGGTGAAGGAGGCTCCTGACTTGGTGTAATGGCAAGTTTTTGAGTTGTTAGGCTCTTGTTTGAGCCTCCTTTGAGCCTACTCATTCTCTCAGCCCAGGTACTGTCAGACTCTGTTCCATGTTTTGTCTGTGTCTTGCTCCCCAGGTGTTCCTTTCCCATTTTTAATTTGTCCCAGGTGTTCCCCATGATGGTTCATTGATCCCAGGTGTGTCTCGTCATCCCCTCCTCCTCGTGTGTGTATAAAAAGTGTTCCCACTGCGGGGCGGGGTGCGCGTGGCGAAACACGCACGCCAACTGTCATTGGCTTGTTTAGTTAACACTCGAAGGTGATGGGCTCTCGGGCGAGATCCCAATTCGTCAGTCACGACTGACGTAACGTCAAACGTGACTGACTGAAAGGGAACCATGGTTCCCTGAGAACAGGGAACAAGACGCTGCATCTCATTGCCATGCCACAAAGAAGTGGATGACGTTTTCCACAGGTGCGCTTTTATACCCGCACTCGCTTTATTGTTTACGTCATAGGCTGCCGCCTGCCAATGTCAAGTTCATTGTCGTTTTTTCATTCATGCTTCAGACACCGGTCACGCTGAAGGTGTTCCCCTAGCGCCCTCTAGAGGACGCAGCGTCTCGTTCCCTGTTCTCAGGGAACCATGGTTACATGTGTAACCTGAGACGTTTTCCAACATTTCTTATTTGTAATTTCAAAAATTAATATAAAACATTAATGTCATAACACAGTTGTAATTTTGCATTATAAACGATTTAATTTGATTGGTGGTACAGTTCTACAATGTATTATTATAATTGAATTTATTAATCTAATGTAAGAGTTTGTTTATTTTAAAATATATGCCTTTTTGGGTGTTAATTTGTCTCATTTATGTAATGCATTTAAAAAAGTTACTTGATAATTTTCATTATTTCTTGTAGGTGCAAAGAATAGCAGCTTATGTGGAGAAATGTTTGATGCTTCAAGACTCTCTGAAGCTGATTATATTAAGTAATGTATTCTTATTAATTCTGTTGTAAATCATTTGATTAACTTGTATTTTAGATTACATTTTATATTGAAATACTGTATTGTAGGTTACATTATGGCTTATATTTATTCATTTCAGGTGCACCCAGTGGCATTTCGAGGGTCAGATGGTTGTGAATTCATACCTCAACTTTGTGGCTGGATTTGCAGTCTTATTAAAACTTCAGTCTGGGGTCCCGGGAGCAGGCATCTTTTGAACACTTGCATTTTTTCAAAGGTAACGTTTTACTTGAGTAATTTCATTTGTGAAAAAGGTTAACTTCAGTCTGGGGTCCCGGGAGCAGGCATCTTTTGAACACTTGCATTTTTTCAAAGGTAACGTTTTACTTGAGTAATTTCATTTATGAAAAAGGTTACTTATTTAGTTTAAGTACTGGCAAATGCTGATTGTATTGTATAAGTGGCATTTTTACATTCATGTTATTGAGCTAGTTTCATTCAATACTGAACTTTATTCTAAAGCTTGTGCTTGTTTTTATGTGCAGATGTTTTGTTGGAATCACAACACTCACTGGATACAAGATGGATACATAGAAGCAAAACAAGTGGAAAGGTCTCAGAGAAGAGAGACGACCCTCATGTGTGTGCTCATCTCAGAAAGTTGATGGACTTTCCGTATGTATTTATGCAATTGTCTTTTGCAGGAATATTCTAAATTTAATAGAACATAAGCTCAAGCAACAGAATTTGTGGTATAATGTTGATTCCAGCATTTTATTTTAATCCCTTTTAACCTAAATTATACGAATTCTGTTGATTGACCTTAATTTTTATAGAAAGTTAATGTTCTACTCAGAATATGGCTTATTTTTTTGTGATATAACAAGTATTTAGTTATTTTGTGATGCTATGTTGTTTTTATGATAAGATTTTAACTGCTGAAAGACTGACATTTTTATTTTTACCAGTAAAAGCCTTGCGATGTCTTTCTGCCAGTTTTAATAAATATTTATTTGCAACATCTTTGACTTGGTTTTTATTCATTTGTAAATGTATTAAGATAGTGCTCATGATAATGCATTTTAAATCCATATTTTACAGTTTACAATTTACTGTTAAAATTATTCTTTGCAGCATTTTCATTGTTAAATTATTAAAACATCATCTTGGATTTAGGGGTATTTACAGGATTTTATTGGCAACTTTAGTTGCCAGGTAAATACTGTACTTTAGTGAAATTACAAAATATTGCTGTAAAAGTGAAGTGAAAGTGACATGACATGACATGTGGCCAAGTATGGTGACCCATACTCAGAATTAGTGCTCTGCATCCATCCCATCCAACACACAGCAGTGAACACACACACCCGGAGCAGTGGGCAGCCATTTTTTTGCTGCGGCGCCCGGGGAGCAGTTGGGGGTTCGGTGCCTTGCTCAAGGGCACCTCAGTTGTGGTATTGAAGGTAGGAGAGAGCGCTGTATATTCACTCCGCTGTACATATAATCCCTGCCGGTACGAGACTCGAACCCGCAACCTTTGGGTTACGAGTCCCACTCTCTAACCATTAGGCCACGACTTCCCCAAAAAATAAACTACAAGTTTAATTCAATGTTACTGTAAAAATACTACAAATTACTGTATTTCACATACAGCAATTAACATCATTTTTACAAGATTTTATTGGCAACTTTTTTGCCAGTAACATCCTGTAAATTCTACGGTACATTTTTTTACAGTGTACACATGGGCGACATCTAACTCTTCAGTCATTTAACTTACTTTCTCAAAAAAGTCTTTAAGAATATAAGTTTCAATACAATGTCCTGCACAATACAGCATAGTCAAGAATAACTTAAAGAGGTTGCCAACGTTTACTAACCTGTGGACTAGTTTTGACTCTTGCTGTTCTTCTCAAATGCGAGACACTAAGTGAAGAAGAAGAAAAAAAACTCAGATTTAAGACTCTATTCGAGCCAGTCATAAATTGCTGGAATTTAAATGAAATTGCTGGTTGATGTGGCCAGATCTCAAAGTTTTTGGTTCATGAACGCGCGCTGTCTGTGGAGGCTTGGCCAGGCACGGTTCCAGAATTAAATCACTGAGGGTGTCCCGTCCATTGCTATGGTTATCACTTCATAATAGTATCAATCACGGATATTTCGAGAGTGAACCCAGCATAAATATGCGGATGTCATTCCCAAAGCTTTGCAGTGTGTATGTGTCTGAAAAACAAAAGTTTAATACAAATTCTGCCTAAAAAGCGTGCAAAGCACGCTCTATTTATAATCAATAAAAAAACGTAACTTATCTTAGTTCATCACGATCTCACAAAATTTCGTTATAATCAATGAAGCTCTCAAAATTGTACAATAAACCTCTTATTTACATCGCGTCTGCATTTTGGTATGGAGATGATTCAGGAGAGTGAACTGCACTGAACAAAAACTCCAGCGTTTTCAGCGGTGAACCAATTGTGAACAACTAAAACGTCTCTGATTGGCCATTACACTCTAGAAACAGATGCTGCGTCCCAATTCGCATACTATCCTTCCTAAATAGTATTCGAAATTAGAATTACTATGTCCCAAATCATAGGCTGTGTTCGAAATGCCATACTATCATACTACTCTTACTATTTCTGCAGTATGCAGTATGTATGCTGTGCATAGTATGCAAATTTTCTGTATGCATGTAATACCCGGATGACTACTATATTCGCAGAATCTGCTAAATATAACTCAAGTACACCGAAATCAGTACAGAAGCTATTCTAACTACTATTTACACTCCTGTTGCTAAAGAAAATGCTGCTATTTTAGTGTAAACAGAATTGATCATTATTTGCACTTAGTGTAACTAGAATATATCGCTTTTTAATATATCGCCACTTAGTGTAACTACCAAAAATATCAATAAAGACAGCTCAGTGTTGATTTAGTTCTGTCTAATATGTAAAGTTAATCAATTATGAAATGAGTTCAAATGGGCAATATAGCATTGTTTACTAGTATGAAGCCTTATTAACAAGCCTTTGTAAAAAGAACAGTTAGCTCATTTGTTTCTAAGGTAACAACCTTGACAGCTGTGCTGAATTAATGTTCAGTGTTTGTCATGTGACAGCACTTAAGCATACTACTCTGAAACATTTATTGCTTATTGTATACTGTTTCACACACTATTCTTAAAAAAAATAGTAGGCAGTATGCACTGTTTACTGGGCAGTAAGCAGTAAACAAGTTCGCCATTTCGAACACAGCCATAGTATTTTGAAATGAGTATGCCAGAGATTCCGGATGGTTGACAGCTTCCGGTAGAAATTCGAAGTGCAGATACGTGTAATATTGCCCACAACACATTGCGTGGTGGACGAGGATTCGATTAGAAATACAAACACGCATAAAAAAAGTGTTAAAAAACTACAAACATGGCAGATATGTGAGACCGATGGGACAGGTAGAGAAAGGGGTTTGAATAATAAATAATCAATATCTAACCCGTTGAAAAAATATTGAAATGCTGTCTGCAGCAACACTGTGAACTTTTATAAAGATACGTTTGGTCATTAACTTTTAAATGCATCATTATGTAAAACATATGAGGAGAGTTCTCGGCATGAAAGACCCGCGACTGGCAGATCAATGTGCCTCTTAATTTCTCTCCAGTACGGTAGGAAATCAAATTAAACAAAATATGGATAATGTTAGACAAGATGATTGACAGGGCAGTTTAAATGGTGACAGAATGCACGTAACTAAGCAACAGAGCTTCTGTTAAAGATGCAGTTATGACGAAGTAGTATGTCCCAAAGCTTGCCTACTATTCTGCTACATACTCAAAAGAATGTACTTTTTCTTCACAAAAAGAGTACATACTTTAGGGCATAGTATAAGTAGGCGAATTGGGACGCAGCAAGAGATTATCTTACTATTGGGAGATGAGAGGGTCTGCAGTACTTACTATTGGAGAAAGCGTAACGGCTAACTTGGATCACGTGTCCCTTAATAACCAATCACATTACAGCCTTGCCATCAGGGCGAATTCCAAACGGCTTTTTTGCGCCCTTGAAGGGCACTTCGGGAAGGGGACGCCATTTATAGCGACGTTTTCCAAATGAAAGTGAACAAATTAATCCCTTCACGAAGGGCCCTTCCAGAAGTCCGTTAGCTAAGGGAACATGTGATGGTCACTTCACGGAAGTGATTTCCGTTTGTGATCATGTGATCTTCAGGTAGGAGATCTTGCGATGCTTTTTAAAGCAAAGTTGGGGTTGATTTCGAGTTCACATACAAACATAAATAGAATAGGCTAATTAAATTTGTCTATTTTAATGTAAGACAACATATTTTTCGTCAGTGATAGAAATAGAAACGGTAGTGTAAGCAAGTTTAGTTTGAAAACTTTTAATAGTAAACAAGACACAATTAGACAATATTTGAATAAAATAATAAGACATATTTATTTGCAATAAATGTGGGAGTGCTGAATGCTGCACGCACGCGCAGCGTTGTCAAGGTAACATTTGGTCCGTCATTCCCTTCACCAAGGCAGTTCCAAATGCTTATACAAGACAGTAATGCCCTACACCCTTCAAAGAACACCCTTCAAGGGCTCTGCCCTTCGAAGGGAGTAGGGCATAGGGATGCTCACTTCCGTTTGGAATTCGCCCTGAATTTCATTCAGAGTTGTGCGACACTCAATCGCTGTTTAGGGATCCCACAGGAATGAATGGAAGTGTCGTAAGCTGAATCCACCTGTCGCAAAAAGTCAGTGACTTCTCTTATAAAACAGCATTTTTTTCGTGGTAAATTCTAAAAATAGTTAAATCCAAAAGTATTGTTTAGTGTAAAACATGTTGAAGATTAGCAGATAGGCTGTCGATTCATTAAATGATAAGCCGTTTCCTCTAAAAAGCTGTTTATTCAGTGTAGTGAAGCCTCTCCTCCATTTTGACATCCATTTAAAAAAACGGCCTCTGGTCTGCTTCCCACGTACTGCCAGACCGGAAGCGTTAGCTTTAGCCGTTACGCTTTTTCGGCTAATGGTTGCAGGCTTGCCTTTTAGTGGCTTTGCTAGAAATCAAAAGATATGTCTGTGATTGGCTACATTGCTCAACGCTGCAAAAACACATCATAAAAAGTTACTTTTTACTCTTTCCAGAGCGCAAACACATACGCCCTGGATAGTTTACTAGATCTTCAATTGAGGGTGCTTTTGCTTTCTTTTGAAGGTATTTAGCACCCTCTAGCACCCCAGTAGAACCGGGCCTGGGTTCCAAATTGCACTTGTTATATGTTTCAGTTAGTTGTTTCAGTAGTACGTTTTTTTTTTAAGTTTAAGTTTTCTAGCTAATATTTATATTTTATTTCAGCTTTTATTAATTACCACAAATAAGCAAAAATATGAAATACTGGAGCAAACAAAAAATCATGACCCTTGAGCCCTGTTATACCCTATGTGTTAGCATGATGTACACATGCAGATAATGGTCAAAAACTTGTAACCCAATTGTGGAATTTCTAGGTCAGAGTGCAGCACGATCAGTGGTTTAGACCCCGTCGCAGACAGCAAAACCAAGCTACTCCCCCTCTGAGTAATAGTAGCTCACCGCCACCCGCTAGTGCCCAGGTTCCTGACCCACCGTCAGTGCCGGGGCCAGAAGATGGAGTTAGAGGAAGGAGAAAACTGTCCAAAGACCTCCTGCGCAGAATAAACACTACAGAAAAGTGAGCTGGTCTCTCTGTATGATGAGTACAAACCAACCTCTGAAAATACACAGAATGCAAAGAGATACAAAGCGTATCACCTTCATACATTACAGCCTGCTGTCATTTACGATGTAGTATTGCTCTTTAGCTTCCTATTTTATGTTTTACAACATCTGAGTATGAAAACTAGCTCTGTTGATGCTCTTTTCCTTCCCAGGTCTGTGTTTATCGCTGATAAAGGTGGGGTGCAGGTGTCCTCCGAACTGCAGATAGAGGGTGGCATGATTCAGCTCTTTGTGGAGAAGGCAGAAATTCATGAACTAAAGCTGTTTGTGGAGAACACGGGTCAGGCGGCCGTGTATTTCACATACTACACTGCTCTTCACTGGATTCAGTATTTCACTCTGGAAGACAGCAGAAGAGTCACACGCAACAATCCACTCCGTCTGGAGCCAGGTGAGTGCAACCAAACTACATGTGTACAGGATAAATTGGTGTTGGTGTTGTTTGTAGGTTTCATTTGGTATCATGCTAGTCTCTGACTTTAGTCTCTGATGTATTATAAAAGGAAAATGTTTTTTGGAGCCACTGTGCAGTGCTTAGCGCATGTGCCCTTGACTTGTTGGTTGTGGTTTTAAGGTGAGTGCCACAGGTTTGAACCCAACCTGTTGCTCTCTCTCTAATTTTTTTAAAGGTGAGAAATATGAGGTGACCTTAAGATTCAAAGCAGAACAAATAGGAGTTTATCCAGCCACTCTGGCATTTGAGTTCAAGGAAAACACCCAGCCCGCCACCCATCCTTTCCACATTGTTCGATTCATTCAGGCAGAATACAGATCTGAGCTTGCAGCTCTGCTGGGTCCCGAAGAACCATTCAGACCTAAAAGGCTTGAGACATATGAACCTGCATGGTGCAACATAGATGAGGGAGATCCACCTGAGAGGTGAAAGATACACACTCTTTTTAAGAATTAAATTTTTTATGTTGTTTTTCCCTGTGCTTATATTTGTACAGAAATTATTTATTTGCATGTTTTTGTCTCATTTGCAGTTCTGCCCGAAACCTTTTGAAGTTTGTGGTGCCACTGGATTACTACACTCGTCCTTCTTACATCTCTGACTTAGCGGAGGTCCTAAAAGGCAACCGTTCTTCCCCGAGGCGCCAGGAACAGAAGTTGGTGGTCTCTAGTTTTGCATAATTGTGCTTTTCGGTTTTAGCCCTGTTACTGGTCTTTGAATTGTCTAGAATCAGCTCTCTGCATAAACATGTATAGCAGAAGCTATTGTTACTGTTTTCATTGGGCGTTTGGTGGTTTTTAGGTCACTGCTGGAGAGTGATCTGAGTTTTCATAACTATATGGAGCGCTTTGATTTACTGCTGTACCTGGAGGAGGATCAAATGTGTCTGGACATCAAGAGGTATGACAAAAATGATGTGTCCATGGTGAAGGACCATGAGAACAAACGACTACTGGTCTTAGAGGTGAGTGGCAGTGTTTTACTGATTGTTATTTAAAGCATGTGATTGTGGCTGCGTCCGAAAGCTAAAAAATGCTGCCTTCGGAGGATGCATTTCAAGGTAGGAAGGCAACGAAGCACATCCAATTCCAATGTTGGAGATTTTTGAAGGCAACATAGATGTATCCATCACTGCCTTTGATATCCCACGATTCTGTGCATTCGGTTTCATGAGTTGAGGTACAAAATAAAGATGCCATCTGAAAATTGCGGTTGGTGGTCAGTTTGTGTGTAAATGTCCATGTTTTGATGTAAATGTTTTGATTGAATTGTTCCACTTCTGATGTAATTTCTAGCAGAAAATTTGTATTGTAGTAATTAAATATTCGCTAAGTTATCACCAAAGCTCTCTCTATTTTGTTGTAGATCATTAAACCATTATGTTGCCTCAGTTTCTGTTGCTTGCAATATCATTGTCTGATATGGCAGAGAGGCAACAAGTCAGCTACGCTTTCGAACGCAGCCTGTGTTAGACACATACAGAGTATCAATAGCATAGACATGTGCATGGCTCTTAAAGGGACTTATTTACTTTAATTTGTTAATCTTCAACTCCGCTAAAGATGTAGTAAATGTGATACAAAGAAAAAAATGACAGCAGTGTCATTTTTGGGTGAACTGTCCCTTTAAGTAGAATGTGCTTTTATATTTGTTGGAAAGAATAAGGTTTGGAGGTCTTATAATGTATTTGTTGTGTTAAAGCTCCCTGGCGTATCAGAGAACAGACCATCAGTCCTGAGGGGAGATCACCTGCTTCTCACCAAGAGTGAGGAGGTCCAACTCTCAACTGTGACCAAATACAAGGGCTATGTCCACAGAGTAGAACTGGATCAGGTCAAACTGAGCTTCTCTAGAGGGTATGAAGTGTGAGGAGTTTAAGACAGGTGTCATTTGAACATCAGAACACTGAAGGAGTATTAAATAAAACAGGGTTGATATCGTCGATAATCAAAGTCCCAGATACAAGATATAAGAGCCTTATGTACTACAAAAACATAATGTAAAACTTGGGCCAGTGCAAACTATGCTTTGACTGGACAGCAAACCTGCAGCTCAGTTTCTCAGTTCACTGGTGAAGAGAGCATTTACATATAAGTCTTAAAGACATAGCAGCAAAAAATCAGCACATGTAATTGATCATTACTTAATGACTAAGAAGTATGTCTTTTTACACTCTTGATTACCATTAATACAAATGTGGCATTTGCTAAAATGTTGCAGCCCAATCAAAGTATTTTAAGCTAAGGAGCACACTAAAAAAATACTGAAGAAGGCTCACTGAAAAGGGTCTGTGGTAGATTTCCCCTACGCACCTGACTTAAGTTAACTTTGGGGCTCCAGTTGATGCTTACAAATTTATCATCTAGCTGCGTCTCCAGTCCACATCGTACGATATCTCGCCCCTTATGAACACTATCAGATATAAGATCTTTAGCGTTCAACTAATATGCAGTAACCTGACAGACTCCAGACAGTGCCTTTGAATATGTTTTAATCACGGCTAGGAAGACCTGATACCAATCACAGAGAATCCAACAGTTTATATAGAATAGGTACATGGCAAAGGTAACATGACTCATTACATTATTTTTCTCTAATATGATTGGTTCTTCATATGTGCAATCCAGCAAAAGCACAGTTTCCACAAAAATATTAAGAACTGTTTTCAACATTGATAGTAAAAAATGTTTCTTGAGCAGCAAATCAGCATATTAGAATGATTTTTAAAGGATCATGTGACACTGAAGACTGGAGTAATGACTGCTGAAAATTCAGCTTTATTGTCACAGAAATAAATTACATTATAAAATATATTGAAATAGAAAAGTTTTATATTGTAATAATATTTCACAAGATTACTGTTTTTACTGTATTTTTTAACAAATAAATGCAGACTTCTTTCAAAAACATAAAACAATCTTACAGACCCCAAACTTTTGAACAGTAGTGTCAAAGTCAAACATCAAAGGCTTTACATACTTAAGGTTTACAAAAATTATGCCATGTTCATTTGGTCTTATTTTGCATATTTATTTGAAGACCAGATTTAAACTTTGTGTATATGTGTGTCTGTGTTTTATGTGTAAAGGCTGCTTGACGGTTTCATAGATAATATGAAATTCCGTGTGGAGTTCACAGTGAATCGTCTCCCATTAAGACTGCAACACAGAGCAGTACACATGGCGGTCCAGCACGAGCTCAGAGATGTGCTGTTCCCTGTGGGCTCAAGGGACGTAACCCCTGCGTCTCCAACTACACTGAGGTCAGTAAGACGCATCTGTACTGAACAAAGTGAAATTTTAGAGAAACTTTATGGAATATTTCAGCGGGATGTGTATATGTGTGTGGGGTGGGGGGTATCTACAGGCTCTTTGATCAAAAGCTGGACAATAACCATGAACAGAAAACTGCAGTATGTAACATTGTGGCCGGTACGTCCAAGCCGGCTCCGTACTTGGTGTTTGGACCTCCTGGCACTGGTAAAACTGTCACGATAGTGGAGGCCATCAAACAGGTAAATCTGGTTATCATGCTCAAATAAATATACACCCAACAGACACACCTACATGCAAATCATCTCATTTTGTCTCTATGCAAAATTGAAAAAGCAAAACAGCAATTTTAATTGACTATTTCACTTTCTTTTCATCTCACAGGTGGAGAAGAATATACCTGATGCCTATATCCTAGCTTGTGCTCCATCTAACAGTGCAGCTGATCAACTGTGTGAAAAGTTGATCACTAGTGAACATGTTGATTCACGGAAAATATACAGACTTTATGCTAGTTCACGCAACCCAAAAGTTATCCCTAAAGTCCTAGAGGTTAGTGCTAGTCTGACTTTATTTGTTAATTAAAGGTTTGATTAAATGAACTAAATAAAAAATGGAAGATTTGATGGAAAATATAAAATAGCAATGGTACATTTTACCTTTCATTTTTTTAAAAATAAAAATATAAAACTAAATATAAATATTTAAATAATAAAAAATAAGTCAGCTGTATCACTCAGTTCTGCTTTTCTTGGCTATAAATGGAAAAAAAAAATACATTGCAAAGTTAAATGTAAAAATGTTCACTTTGATTTTTTATTTTTCCCAGAGCTAACGAGGCTCGATATGTATGTGATTTTTTTTAACATTATGAAATAGTGTAAGAAACATTGCAAATATTTGAACCATTTGTTCAAAAGGCTAAAGTGAACGCATATTTAAATTTTAATAACAGCAAATTGTAGGCAGAATTTGACATTCTTTTAACTCATTCAAATGTAATGTAAATAGTTTTATGTAACGAGAGAGAGAGAGAGAGAGAGATGTTTTGAGAATGAGTTGTGTGTAGTTTTTGTTGTTGTTGTCATTGTTGACTGTCTTTTTGTGTTTAGAAAAACAGTAATGTGGAGGGAGACCACATTATTTTCCCACGTAAAGAGAATCTAGTGTGCTACAAGATCCTGGTCAGCACTTTGGTCACCGCAGGCAGGTGAAGGGCTTCATCCTCTACAAACACAATGAAGTCACTCTCTCCCACATACACATCATAGCAGTCAAAAGATAAAGAGTGTTTACTATATGTGTGTGTGTTGGTAGGCTGGTCAGTGGGGGTTTTCCTGTGGGTCATTTTTCGCACATCTTTGTGGATGAGGCAGGACATGCTGTGGAGCCAGAGACCATCATCAGTGTGGCAGGTGGAGTGCTTCATAGAATAACATTGGGAAAACTGTCAGATCTTTCATTTGAAATCAGTCTGTTGTAGCATTTCATCTTTGTGTGCGTAGGACTGCTGAATGCAAAAACTGGACAGCTTGTTTTGGCTGGTGATCCCAAGCAGCTGGGGCCAATCTTGAGATCTCCTTTTGCCATTAAATATGGACTTGGTGAGACGAATAAAGACACACATACCAGGGCTTTCAAGTCTCATGCATTTACCGTGAGACACACGCATTTCAACCAGTTCACACGCTCACACCTTGTATTTCTCACGCTGAGAAGTAATGGATAACATGTCCCACTATAACCTATACAATTAATGAACAATTAAAATTCATAGCTGTCTCGAGTTATACAGAGTTAAATGTCACTGTAGCGAATCAGCTCATAAGGGAAATATGAATAATTATCTAAAAATATCAAAGACAACATACACCATGACCTGAAGGATACACTGTTAATTCAAAGAAAGGTTTTCCTATGAATTAATTAGTAGAAAAGTCAATTTCTACTGTGCCTTGTGCCTCTTGCGATGGAACATGCAGTGATTTTCCCTGCTTCGCATTCCATTAGGTCGTAAATGTATCTGGTGTCAGGGTTGCCATGGTAACTAGGGTCCTGGGCCCTGTTCACAGACAACTTGGCACCCAGTATGTTTATTGGGTGAGGGGTCTGTGAACGTTTGTTAATCTAATGAATAATTGATTTGTTAAATCAAATGAAAAACTGTGTTTTTGATTGGTCCAGACGCTACATCACCTACCAGCCAATCAGAAATTAGAATGTTGTTGTTTCCGCGTAAATTACGTGACCCCGCTACAAGCACGTTTGTTAATAGGCAACATGGATGCACATACACAAAGTGGAAGTTGGAAGAGCAAGACCTGATAAATACTGTAACCCCTTCTTCTTCTTCTTCTTTTTTTTTAGCATTTTGATGCTAAATTTGTGCTAAATTATTATTGATACAGTCAAAAACTCTTGAACTGTTTTGCAACCAGAAGCTTTAGCTTAACTTTGGCTACCTGAAACTAAGGAAAGTACTAGAGATTTTATAATAATTGGTAAATCTGATAAAATACAGACAAATTCATCCAAATAAAATACATTTTTTAATGTATTTCAAAAATAGAAATGTATCAAAAATAAAAAGAAATTTGGCCCTAAACGAGCCAACTGAACAGCACTGTTCAATGTATATACTGTACACATACAGTTAGGATTGCAGAACTTGCCCTGAACATGTATGTCAAGTTGTGTGTGTGTGTGTGTGTGTGTGTGAGAGAGAGAGTACACATTTCAGCTTATGAATGTTTTTTTTTTTTCTGTTGTGTTTGTTGCACATTTTGATGCCTGGATGACAGGGGTCGGGGGCTCCCATTTAAAGCACTGTGGCTTTCCCACTCAAATGCAGATGCAGAGAGAGTGTTCTCCATGGTGGGTTTGAACAAAACCAAAACTAGGAACAGTTTGGCTCTGGACAAAACGCTATCATCCATCATGATGGTGAAAATGGCTGGCCCTGAGCCACAGTGCTTTAAGTGGGAGCCTCCTACCCCTGTCATCAAGGCATCCAAATGTGAAACACAAAACACGATTCATAAGTTGAAATGTGTACTCTCTCTCTCTCTCTCTCTCTCTCTCTCACACACACACACACACACACACACACACACACACAAAGCTTGACATACATGCTCTGGGAAAGTTCTGCAATCCTACTATATGTGTACAGTATGTACTGTACATTAAACACTTCTGTTCAGTTGGTTCATTTGGGGCCAATTTTTTATTTTTTTTTATACTATATAAAACATTGTATTTTATTTGGATGAATTTGTCTGTCTTTTATCAGATTTACCAATTGTTATAATTTCTAATTGTGCTGGTCAATTATGAAGAATAGGTCAAATTGAACTACTAGCAAAAACTTGAGAGAATTGGGCGGGGCCGAGGGGCCACTGCTGCAAATATTTGAGTGGCTCCTCCCCTAACAGATGTAATCTCACTCCAAACTTTTGATTTAACTTGAGAGCCCTGCACATACAGTACACACTCGATTCATGTTGTAATTTGCATTGTAAATGTGTTTGTAGGTCTTTCCTTGCTAGAGAGGCTGATGACACAGAATGAACTTTACCAGAAAGGCACTACAGAATACGACAGCCGTTATGTAACCAAACTGCTGCAGAACTACAGGTAAAGTCTGAATAATCC
>NW_015538026.1:2307659-2326562 GCF_001515605.1 Sinocyclocheilus anshuiensis | reverse complement strand
GGGACACTTGATGGAGTGCAAAGTTCTCAAGGCTGAACAAAACTATTTTTAACTTGTTAGGGTAAAATTTCTGATACATGTAAAGAAAGTTTCCAAGACGTATAGAGGAGGATCAAACATTTGTAGACCTTTGTGTGGAGGGAGTACAGATGGTTATGGATGAGGAACAAATACCAGCTAGAGCCATTTGTCTTTTTGATTTAGTAGTTTTGACTTGTAGCCAGGAGCCAGTAAGAGTAGAAAAGAGTCATAGCCCATTATAAAGAAGTAAACAAATAACCTTGAACATAAATTTGACTCCTGGCCATGAATGAACATGGGAACCAGAGGAAGCTGGTGTGTGTCTGGGTTTTTGCTGTGCAGAAAAAGGCAGAGGACAGGATGCCATAGGAAAAGTTTGGGAAAGCGCCAGTCTGAGTAAAATAGATTGGGATAGGCCCAATCCGAAATAAGTGTTCAGAATACCTAATCATGTATCCTAAATCAGATGTACGATTTCTACCACAAAACTGACACAAATGCTTCTTTCTTTGATATTTTGTTTGAACATTTAAAATGTCTGAATCCGTTTTAGCACCACTGTAATAAAGTCTGTGTTCTAATCGGTGTTTCTAATTCCCATTTTTCATTCTCTCTTTGTCTCTCCAGGTCTCATCCATCCATTCTGAAGATTCCTAATGAGTTGTTCTATGATGGGGAGTTGGTGGCATGTGCAGAAAAGATAATCTCCTGCCAGTACTGCACCTGGGAGCACCTGCCAAAAAGTGTAAGAGACATCCCAGACACAAAAACCTGATAAAAAAGCAGTTCAGGAATGTCAAGACAACGCATTTTGTTGTTAAGTTGCTTATTGCCAGTTTTCTCAAAATTTGGTACACATACTTATTTTCACATGGTGTTCAAATATATCCATTTTGGTAAATAGATTTGACATTAGCCACTGAAATTTGATTGCCTATTGGTGCACATTTTTTAAAATATAGTTGATTATAAGATATGTGTCTGTCCCAATAGCCACATTTGCGGTGTTGCACTTGTCAGTTTACTTACATGATGTATTTTCTGTATTTGGCCCAAGTGTTCAAGTAGGCATGTAGACTGCAAATGTGTGTATTACTTTTGACTATCTGATAGAACACACTTACAACATTGCTTTATTTACCCTTTTTTTTTTTTTTACTTTGCACTTTAAAATAAACTTTTCTGTTCAGTAGTCCATATGTAACAGACGAGACAATTTAGTAACTGCGATGCTTCTAATTAACTGATAAAAAGCAGTTGCAAATGTTTTAAAAATACACATACTCATCTCAGCACCAATAAAATGTGCACCACTTCACACTTTACTACCAAAATTATATGCAATATCTAATTAATTTAACTTAAACTGTAAAGTTTTCTGCAACATCACACAATTTTGGGACACGAGCACCTGAACACGATGAATGTTGGGATACATTTAGCAGGGTTTCTGCGGTCCTTAAAAAAATCTTACATTTGGTTTGATCAAATTGAAGGCCATAAACAGTCTTAAACAGTATAACAAAAGTCTTAAATTTAGGGACGGAAGTCACCACGGAATAATTATTTGATTATTAAACATCAAAAGGCTATGATTCAATTATGTGAACGCTGCACGTTTCAAAATGTTGCGCTGTTACGTATTGTACAGGATTGCGGTTTCAGTGCAGTTCGCAATCAGTGAATACGATTGCTTATCAATTCAATTCAATTCACTTCAATTTCACTTTATTGTTGGAATTTCTTCCAAAAATTGTCTCGCATCCCATATTGTTTACTGTCTAACATTAATGCACACATCAATACACATTACACAATACAATACACACACACAAAAAAAGTATGTTAATACACATCCATCTGCAGTGCAAATACTTAAGTCCCTTCCATTCCTCAGAATCCTACTTAGACCCCCAAATCTGATTAATTAATTTTACTGACTGATGAACAAAAGATTTCCGTAATCTGTTCATTCTAGCATATGGTACTCTCAGTGCATATGGTACTTATCATGCACCATTGATAAACTGACAATGTTTATGTTATGGTTTTTATATTATGTTGTAGATTGTTGTAAGAGTCTGTGTTTTATGTCTCATCTTTTTAAATGAGCAGCTGAAAGTAGTAAAGCATAGACATTTCAAAATAAGATTGTATGAGTTTGTTCTGTAACGGCATGCAATATTTATTTTATTTGTGCAGGTCTTAAAAAAATCTGATTTTAAAAGCTCTGCAGAAAACCTGCTTAGCTTACCGCTCCCATTCACTTTTTAACATGTAGTCCACCTCCTCCTCATGGGTTATCCGGCCACACATGCCCGTACAAACACACAAGTCATTAGTGTAAGAAATGTGAAGGCCAGAAACTGAGATAACCGCCTTCTTGAACTTGGTTGTATTTCATGGCTACATTTGGTGCTTAAGGATGTCAGATTTTTTCATTAGCCAGTTTCCACTTGTGCTTTGTAATGCTGATGTTACTGTTTATGTCTAGAAAGTTCAACACAAAGACCTCTTATTGATCATGTTGTTGGTTTTCACTGATAATTAAACTTTCTGCAGATGTCACATTGTGCTCTGGTCTGTGCTGCATTTTAGGAATTTCCTGTGATTTTCCATGGAGTGATTGGAAAGGATGAGAGAGAGTCAAACAGCCCCTCCTTTTTCAACACTTCTGAAATTGATATAATGATCGACTACCTGAAGAAGCTCCTCCTGACACAGGCCAAGAAGGGCATTGCAAAAATCTCCCCCAAAGAGATTGGCATTATCGCCCCCTACAGGAAACAGGTGAAAATACCTTTTCAACAGCTCAGCGGCAGCAAACCTGATGCATAGTATACTGCACACACAATGCAGTTAGTAGCCTATCGAGTAAATCCTCAAGAAAATTTGTTTGCAGAGAGTTACGCTACCATTCAAAAATTTGGGGTTGGAAAGATTTTTTTTTCAATGTATATTCTAAAATGTAATGATGACAAAGCTGAATTTTCAGCATCCATTACTCCAGTCTTCCTTCAGAAATTATTCTAATATGCTAATGTGTTGCTCAAGTCACAATTGAAAACATTTATGCTGCATAATATTTTTTTGTGTGGAACATGAGGCTTTTTCCAAGATTCTGATGAATAGAAAGTTCAAATGCATGTATTTGAAATAGCAACATTTTGTAACATAATAAATGTCTTTACTGTACTTTTGATCAATTTAATGTGTCCTTGCTGAACAAAAGTATCAATTTCTTAAAGTAAAAACTCCAAACTTTTTAAACAGTAGTGTAAATACATTAAATATTCTGTACTTATTACTTTTTCACTCTGCTTTTATTTTTTATTGCATATATCTATTTTATTTTTATAGGTGGAGAAAATCAGGAAGGCCATCAAGATGCACAGGGAGCTTAAATCCTGTTCGGGCATTGAGGAGCTGAAGGTCAGCATGAGTCTGTGCCGTGCAGACACTCCTACACTCTGTTATCAGTTCTTATCCTTGTCAGGACATGTGAGCAAAAACATGACTGCTGTACGTGTTGTGTAGGTTGGTTCTGTGGAGGAGTTTCAAGGCCAGGAGAGGAAAGTGATCATTGTGTCAACTGTTCGCAGTGACAAGAAACACATAATTTTGGATGAAACATTCAGCATTGGGTTTCTGAAGAATGAGAAGGTAGTGTCTAACACATGACAATACACCACACAGAAGTCTACAAAACAAAGTTGTTTCACCTCTTGCTTGCTTTTCTCCAGAGATTCAATGTGGCAGTGACGAGAGCAAAATCCCTGCTCATCATGGTGGGAAACCCCATCATTCTACAGACAGACGCAACCTGGGGCAGGTATATAAACTTCCAACTAACACATGCATAAAATATATAAAATACTCTTTATATGATTTCAGGACACGGTGTGAGTTGATATTGCGAGCTGATTTTTATTTATTTTTTTTACCTTGTTGATCTATGTGTTTGTAGGTTTATTAATTACTGCATTGAGAAGGGAGGTTATACTGGATATGATATTTCCAATTTGGAGGAAACAGAGGCGGTTGTTGAGCGCCTGCTCGCTCTAAACATCCATGAGGAGACCATAGGTAAGGCATGGCTTTAATAAAAGTATGGTCACACACTAGACTTTGTGCTTCATTTGCTTCCATTAATGCGGAATAGGAAATGCAAGCTTTAGTCTTTTGCTGAAGTTCAAATGTAGTGAACGCTGATCTGCGAATTTGCATAAAGAAATATATTTGAAAACTTTGAATATACTTTATTCATAATTGATTATTTAATAAAAGTGGCCCAAGAGCGTGACATCACATCCTGTTTCCCATGTTTGTTTGGTGTGAGCCTAGAGTGACGACCGCACATTCATAATTAATCATTTACTGACAGGTTATACAAATACACTACCATTTAAAAGTTTGGGGTGAGTGCTTTTTTGTTTTTTTTTAAGAAATTAATATTTTTATTTAATCCAAATGAATTTGTTCAAAAGAGACAGTAGAGATATTTATGTTACAGAAGTTTTCTGTTTCAAATACATGCTGTTCTTTTGAGCTTTCTATTCATCAAAGTATTCTGAAAAAAAATGTATCAGGGTTTCCACAAAATTATTAAGCAGCGCAACTGTTTTCAAAATGGATAATAATAAGAAATTTTTCTTGTGCACCAAATCAGCATATTAGGATGATTTCTGAAGGATCACATGACACTGAAGACTGGAGTGTTGACTCTCAGCTTTGCGATCACAGGAATAATTAAATTTTTTAACTGTTATTTTAAATGGTAATATTATTTTACAATATTACTGTTTTTATGGTATTTTGATCAAATAAATTCAGCCTTAGTGAGCATAAGAGACTTTTCTCAAAAAAATCGTACCGACCCCAAACTCTTAAACGGTAGTGTATTTCGACCTACACAACGGTACACCTGTTCCCTTTCGAACGGTCTCTCCCGTTGCGTTGACACTCTTATGGGGAAACTCCTGTTTACACTGATGCTGAAGCCTGATTTGTTTACGTTCGTGTAGCTGCACAAACCAATGGCGCTTCAACCCACCAAAAGGGGAGGACCGACCTCTATATAAGTCGTCTCTGAGCACCATATCGTCAGAATTTTGCTCCTTCAGTGGCAAAGATCATCTCCTCGCTGACTCTGCAAGCAAGAAGCCAAAGAAGGAAGAAGCTGTGAGCGGCTTGATTTCCTTCGGTGCATCTGAGGAGGAAGCCGCCTTTGATGACTCCATGTCATGGCTTTGGATGCTGAAGAGTGGGCGTGTTCTGGCGAAGAGTCCAAAACCCCGCCTCTGACTCAGACAACACGGCCCAGCGTGGACAGTTAGCTGATCCACATTCTATCTAAGGCTGTGGAGGACGAGTGACGAGTGCTACCTAAAAGGGCGCCATCAACATTCCTCCCACCAATGGCCCGCTCCTTTCCTGCCGGCAGTTCATGAGGAACTCACCAGGACATGGCACACCCTGAGCGGTTTACAGCGGCACAGAAGTCATCTCAAGCAATGCGTCGCTTCCTGCCGAAGCACTTCAATGCTCCAGCCTGGGCTTCAGCAGCACCCCCAGACGGCGAAACGCTACCCTTTTCCAAAACGCCAAGGTCCCCGACCCAGAGTGACATTGGACCCTGAACCTCAGAAGCTGTCCTGATCCAAACGCAGAGAGGAAGAAGAGAGGGTCAGTTCTTGCCGAGGCCAGAACTCCCTCAAAGAAAGCTTACACTCGCTCTCCATCTCTCCACTTAACACTGAGCGATGGAAGCTCCATTCAACCTGGGCCCATCCTTCTCATTCAGTGTGCACCCAAGCAAAATACTGCTGTGATAGCGGACCCACATACTCAAAAGAGCATTTCTCCTCTCCTCATTACCACGAATGTCAGTTCCTCGCCCCCTTACGGCACACTTCTATTCAAAAAACTAGAATCACTTGCTATCCGGCTTCAGGCTTGGAAAGCTATCCCAAATGTGTCAAGTTGGGTTCTAAAAACCATAGAACAAGGTTACTCACTCCAGTTCGCTCACAGGCCACCTCACTTCAGAGATGTTATTCAAACTTCGGTACAGGACAACTTTTTTGTTGTCTTTTTTTTTTTCGAGACAGCGAGATGCCCTGGCCCACGATTAGCCCAGTGCTCGCCTATATGCCTTCTCCCCGGTTGCCTTGCTTCCTCAGGTCATCAGGCGGTTCAGGGAAGTCAGATGCTCAGTCCTTCTGGTGGCCCCACTCTGTAGGAATCCGATGTAGCTCCCCAAGTTGATTCAGCTGCTATCGGCAGCCCCCTGGCTGATACCACCGAGGGAGGACCTTCTCTTGCAAGCGAAGGGCATAATTTGGCAACGGGAGTGACTGGTCGAAAGGGAATGCTCCGGTTACTAACGTAACCTTGCTGCCCAGAGATAAGGGAACGAGCGTTGTGTAGGATGCAGTGCTATAAGGCTGCGCGTGAATCGATGACTGTCGCTTCAGTCGAAAGATTCTGATGAAATGGTGCTCAGAGCCGACTTATGTAGAGGTCGGCTCCTCCCCTTTTGGTGGGTTGAAGCGCCATTGGTTTGTGCAGCTACAAGAATGTGAACAAATCAGGCTTCAGTATAAGAGTAAACAGGAGTTTCCTCATAAGTGTTTGAAAGCAACGCTCGTTCCCTTATCTCAGGGAACCATGGTTATGTTAGTAACCGGAATGTTTTGTTTATATTGGCACTTTATAAGGACAATTTCTGTGCTTTTTTTTCTTTGGGATTTAAAATAAATCATAAACCAAGTGCTAACTGTCATGTTCTTTCTCATCCTAGTGAAAACAGAGGAGAGTGTGGTCCAGCAATATCTGAATCCTGAGTGGAGACATGACCATTAAATAAAGTGCTATTGTTAAAGCGCCTCCTAGTCAGGCCACTCTCATTAGCATAACCACACCCCTTTTCCCTTCCCCTTGCTAAAGTTAGAATGGGAAAGTCTTAATGAACTTTGAAGTTTAATTTTAAATCTAAAACTGCACTATGATATATAAACATTGTATTAAACTAAAGGAGTAAGTTTTTTGGAAATCAGTGCTACATGACTAGAGAAAACAGAGAAAAAAAGCTGGTTGAAAATCTACAAACTATTCTCAGGGCTTTGCATGCAATGTTGCCTATATTGAATGAAAATATTTTATAAGATATTTTAAAGAAAATGCATTAATCTGTACCATAGACATTATGAAACACATGGTTGATAATTAATTGATTACTGCCCTGAAATAAGTGCCTTATTTTATAAAATTATCAAGCAATCCAGGAATGTTAATTTAATCATGCTTATTCATGGTGGTAATGGTTTTGTTTGTTTTCCCACTGGTTTGTTTAGAAATTGCAAATGGAGTTGGAGGTTTACATCAGTGCAGTGTCAATCACATCATTTTAAAAAAGTGTACTTAATTTCAAAGACTTTTGGCTGAAGTAAATACAATATTGTAAAATGAAGGATGTTAAATCACAAGTCAATGCAAAATTTGGATTAAGGAATTAGTTACAGGGCTGTGCAGAGACGTTTGGAGAGGCAGGTGCTCAAAGTATAAAAGGGGCACATGGAACAAGGCTTTAAATTGGGCTGTGCTCAAAATATCAATACAGCAAAATACTGTGGCACATTCCTTGCTGATACGGGTATCGATAAGGATGCTTCTATATTGATACAGCAGCAAATGCTGTGACGCAGTTTGAAAAAAGAAACACAGAACAGAAAATACCATTTTAAGTTTAAAAGGTCCACAAAGCATTCTTGGAGTTTTGCTAAAAATTTGAGGGAATTTTTACATCATGTATTTTTAAGGCTTTCAACTGGCTGTTAACTCAGGATATTAATTAGTACGGTATGTTTATAAGGAATAGTGGGAAATCATGAGATGAAGAAATAATTTTTTTTTTTGCACCTCAACTCTGGAATTAGAAATTGGATTTTATGATATTATTGTTGTTGTTGTTATATTATTATTATTATTATTATTATTATTATTAGTTTACAGGGCATGGTGGTTTTAGTGTTGTAAACACTACTGTTGATGTTGTAGGAAAAAAAATCTGTCATAGATAAAATAGAATTCTATTCTAATCCTGTTCTGAATTTATTCTTTTTTTTTTATGATAATGATAATAAAAACAGGATTGAAAAGTATAATTCGGAGGATGAGAAAATCAGTATAGGTTAAGCCTGTTTTACCAGTGTTGTGATAATTATTTTTAAGGCACTCTACGTTTTTAAAATAAATACTGTAATAATAGTAGTTCAAAGTAGACCCCTCGACGCCCGTTATAGTTTTCTCAACCATACAGCAAGGACAAAGAGATCAGGCACATTTAATTATATTGCTGTTTATAGAAATACGTTAGCTGCATTTTTAATATTTAATAAATATTTAATTTGAATAAAATGTAAATTATTCCCCCGCACTTTATTCGGGCAGATGTGTTCACGTAGTGGCTTTCACGGGCAAGTGTAAATAAATCTGGATTGAAATTCAAAGAGACAGGATAGTCTATATGACCTGACGTTTTATTCGTATCCAAAATAAGGCAATGTGAACATCATGGAGTGCTAAACACTCACCTGCAGTGTATGTAACAAAGTAAAAGAGATTTCTTACAAAATAAATCATAAGTTCTATCCTGCAAATCACTTACATGAAGAAATTCAAAAGAGATATTTCCTCCGGTTGCTCTTTTTGTGATGACTCTGTTGAAACTGTTGTTTATCTCTTTTGGAATTGTCCATTTACAAATAAATTTTGGCAAGATGTTTTAGGTTTCGGAGTCAAATTTATAATGAATGTCCTGTTTTGGAAAGACGTAGTGCTGGGTTTTATGAACAGTCTAATAAAAAACTGTTTATGTAGTGAATCTGATTTTGCTGATTCCACATTCACAGATGCAAATAAACAAACTCCAGACCTCTCTTTTTTGTTTTCATGAAATAATTTAAGCAATACATTTCATTGATCCAATTGTCTAAGAACAAAAAAGCTTTAAAAACTTAATCTGTTTATACTTCTTTTCCCATTTTTAATGGCATGTAAGTCTTTTCTTTTTCAGTTTGTAATGTAGGCTATTAAACAACCCCTTTTTTTTAACTTTTGTTGTCATTTGTATTTGATGATATTTGTACTGTTTGTATACTGTTTTGAGCATTAATTAAATATATATAAACAACAGCTGTGCATGCTCTCTCCACGTCGTTCTTGTAAAATAATAATAATTTAATAATAAAAGTATACAAGTACTAGGGGTGTAACGATTCACTCGTTTTCTCGATGCATCGATTACAAACCCTGACGATGCAATGCATCGATCTTGAAACATGGATTTTTGAATCGTGAATCGCGATTTCTATAGCGATTCAATGCTTTCAAAATATATACACATTAAATTACTACAAGCACGAATTGAACAGTGTTCGTGCCCTCGCACATTTTATTGATGGCATTTTGAATGCACAGAGATACCGTGACGAGATCCTGAGGCCCATTGTTGTGCCACTCATCCACGACCATCACCTCCTGTTCCAGCATGATAATGCACGGCCCCATGTTGCAAGGATCTGTATACTATTCTTGGAAGCTGAAAACATCCCAGTGTTTGCATGGACAGCATACTCACCGGACATGTCACCCATTGAGCATATTTGAGAGCCTTACCCCAAGGGCCTTTTGTGTACATAGAAAAAGTCTTAGATCTTTGAGTTCAGCTCATGAAAAATGGGGGCAAAAAAAAAAAAAGTGTTGCGTTTATAATTTTGTTCAGTGTAGTTTTGCTTTTCTGTAGTTTTTCAATTGCTCTCGGTCATACCGACGACATTACCTGAGTGAGTTATATGAAACGTAGTTTGCGGACCAGTGTTGCCAAATCCGCGATGGCCGCCGGTTGTGTTTTATGTCAGCAGGTTGAAGCGACCCCAATTACATGATATTTAGGCCCTGGAATGTGAATTGTATCAGGAGAACCCTGCCAAAAAAATTTGTATTTTACCCCCAAAAGCTATTTTTACTGGGGGACCCCCTCGAAAGCAATTGGGCTATTTTCAGGCTAGTTTTGAGTAGTAATTGGGCAGGTTTTGTAGCGAAAACCTGGCAACCCTGCACTAGACAGAGCTGTCGGCGATCCTTCCTATTGTGAAGTCATGCAATGTGAAACCCCCCGTCGCCGATCCATCGTGCAATGTGAACACAGCAGCAACTGAATGCTACCCCAGATAGTCACTCAGTGTGAAAACAACGGCAATCCGACGAGTTTGAAAACCGTGCAGTGTGAACTCGGCATAAGGCTGCGCATTTATTGCATGAACGGAGCAAAAATTTAAGTGTCTAAATACCATAGCATTTTATTTTATGAAAATTAGATAAAGAAGTTTTCGCACTGAAAGAGAAGTGATCTCGCGCTCAAAGAATTAAGACGTGCCAGGCTATATCTGCAGCTAATCTGAATAAAAGCAGAATGAACTGATGAAATGTTAAAACAATAAATAAAATGTATGAATGATGCAGTGCTAATTTACATATTTATTATAGTGCAGAAACTATAAAGTATATTTTCTACCTTATTCTGTGCAGAAAATTGAAATAATTGTGTGTAGTAGGCCTATATAAATCAATCATAAAATTGCCATTAGGAAAAAATTATAGATTACAAATGAGGCCCAGCAGAGGTTTTACTTCCTTCGCCAGCTGAGGAAATTCAACCTGCCACAGGAGCTGCTGAAACAGTTCTACTCTGCTATCATTGAGTCTGTCCTGTGTTCATCCATAACTGTCTGGTTTGGTTCAGCTACCAAATCAGACATCAAGAGACTACAACGGACAGTCAGGACTGCTGAGAGGATTATTGGTGCCCCTCTGCCCAGCCTCCAAGATCTTTACATCTCCAGAGTGAGGAAAAGGGCTAAAAAAATCACCTTGGACCCCTCACACCCAGCCCACTCTCTCTTCGAACTGTTGCCTTCTGGTCGGCGCTACAGAGCACTGACCACCAGAACAGCCAGGCACAAGAACAGTTTTTTCCCACAGGCTATATTCAGTCTGAACAATTAATCTTTCATAATTTTCCTATGTATGTCTGCACTATGTCTGTACTTTCTTCTACACTGGAAGCTCCTGTCGTCAAGTCAGATTCCTTGTGTGTTTAAACATACTTGGTAATAAAGCTCTTCTGATTCTGATTCTGATGATTGATTATTGTCCAGCAGTGCATTTGATTTCTTATAGCAAATTCAAAGTAAGAGATAAGAAAAGAATTCCTTGTAAAAAAAAAATAATAATAATAATACATACATACATAAAATTATTGTATTTGACATTTCTGTCACATCTGAAATGATGGCTATGCCCCTGGTGTGACACAATGTTAGCCTATACATAATACTTTTAAAGCTTTTTTTTTTTTTAATATTGGCTTACATAAATTTATACATATGCCATGTCATGCCATAGCATCATTAAACTATAGCATCTAACAATGGACAAAAGTATTTGTTTTTTCTCTAACCTATATGGTTCTGTAACCATAAAGGCTGCTGTGTAATTTGACCCCTGACTAAGCATTTAAAGAATTTAGGGGAAGCATTTAAATAATCCTGTGAATGCATTTAAATAATGCGGAATCGAATCTAATCGAATTTAATTGTGAATCGAATCGAATTGAATCGTTCTGTAACGGCGATCCGACGAGTTTGAAAATCGTGCAGTGTGAACTCGGCATTACAAGCACGTTATGGAATCCTGGTAGTGCGCTAAATTAAGGTGAACGTGAGGGTTCGTCCCAGAGCCGGAAGAGATTGTCAGGTGAAAGGTCGTTATGTGGATCATTTTATTTAGGCCTACTGCTACATTATTATGCATTCATTCTTTAAATTTTACTAATAGTTGGGCAGGCCCTCACAAAAGGGCGTTTAATTACAAAAAAGATCTTTAGAGGGTGAATCTTTAGAGGGTGAATGATCATCGTTGAACTAGACCATGTATTTCATTGATATGATTTACTCACTTTCAATAAAAAACAAACCATATGTTATGTTGCCAGTCCTAATAAGTTTAGAAGAAACCCTTTATAAAGGCATCACGTGACACCTAAACTAATAATCAGTGTTGCTAGAGTGGGCGGGCGGTTTAGAATTTGATTGTGCGCCAATGTGCGCGTAAAAAAATGGTTTGGGCGGGTGCACAAGATTTGGGCTGGTTTGGGGTCAATCTGGCGGTTTTCAAACATCTAATCTGTATAACCTATTTGGTTAAAAAACGGTTTGACGGGTTTTTAGCGCGATAAGGGGTCAGATTTTAAATGTATAGCAGCGGTATATTCAAGCGATCACAATGCCAGAGTGACCTTAATAAACATAAATTACACGGTAAAGAGTGGGTGAGAGTGACTCGACTCTCACAACGTGAATTACACGTGTGGAGGGAGATGATGCGAAGGCTCTTGATATCAATGCAATTCTGAAATCAGAGCACAACACAATTAAATAATTTAATCAAAATCGAAACGGAATATGGGACTATACGATCCTGTCCTGCATCAGACATCTGGTGGTCGATTGCTGTGCAAAGTTCTGTATTATGTTCTACAGTGTACTTCACGAAAGACGTGCTGTAGTTCTGTCTGAAGTTGAAGTGCAGCACGAAAGCGCATTACTGTTGTTAATTTTTTGTTATCGGATTATCGTACAGTGAATGACAGTTTTGATGGTCATGGTGTGTGCAAAATACCTGCTAATTACGTTGCTTCTGATCTGATCATAGCCTACTGTGCACTTTTTCCATTTAAATTGGCTTCTGATTCTGAATCAGAATTATTCTGATATTCTGATTGTTGGCAAATTATGCATGTGTTTTTCAAGGGGTATCGGTTAATTTCTTGATTGCCGTTTTGACATAGGCTGGTGTCTACTGATTTAAAGAGTTAAAAGTGGTCCTTATCAACCTTGATTTACATTCCAATAAAATCACATTATTCTGACAGTTAAAATGTTGGGCGTTTTTTTTGTTGGATTGGGCGGGTTTCGGTTAGTTTTTGGGTTGAAAATCGTCCACCTGATCGACATGACCTGATCTGGCAACACTGCTAATAATCCTCACTTGGTTTAATCTTAATTTTTGATGATGCTCTCTGATCGACAGGGGGCGCGCGTAACTCTCTGGACGCTTCAATTGCGTTTATTCTAATAATTCTTAAACAATTGTTTTGGGAATACTAGCACCTTATAAACTTCATTTCATATTTTCCTTACACATATGGCAGGGATGCGTACAGTATATCGTGAAAGTTTCCTGCAGGTTTAACCCTACAACGCTTAAGTTTCGTTTTGTCTGCTTTATAACTCTTCCGTAAAAAACAGCTGCACCTGTTTTATAGGAGAGAGTGTGATCGTAAACCGTTCATTTCGTTTCTACGATACTGACATAAGCGTTTCAGGTATCAAACAGTATGAACAGAAGAAACAGGAATAATTATCTCTCAATAGCCGCTGTGCGCGCAATTGGACTGGACTTCATCGAGATGCTGGAGGAAACCAACAGGAGATCCATTACTGACCGAAACACACTCGGAGACATCTACAATGAAGAGTTTCGAGATAGGTAAATATCAATGCACGTTAGTGAACGTCTGTATTAATATTAATGTAGTTAAATTAACAAGTGCATCATCAGTTGCGCACTTGTATTCACAGGGACGGTCGTGTCAAAGATCCAAACTTCTCTAGAGTCATCTTTGCGCTGAGAAACGGCAACAAAGCCCGTCTTTCCAGATCAGGAAGGCATGTTTACTTTAACACCAATGTAAGAAATATTTTTTACTACATGGCTATTTTCTCTCAGAATTAAAAATTAGTAGCATTTTGGTAAATAAGTAAACACAATACCACACTAGTACACTAGATAGTAGATTTTGACAAACATTTTTTGATAAACTTGTTTTGTCAGTTTAGGGCAAGCTGTGATATGTATTTAAAACATTTTTTAATATGTATTTATTTATTTATGTATTTACTTATTTAATCTTTACAATTTAATTTGACCAAAAATGGTTGGCTATTTTGTATATTAGCAATTTTTGTTTAGTGATTCCGAATTATTTAAACTTGTATTTAACTTATTTATTTTATTATTTTGTTTTAAACAAGCTGAAAGTCTATATTAGGCTATTTAATGGCAGTTTTAGCAGTTGTGCATTATATGGTCATTTATTGTCTTATGTGGGTTAAGATTTTAAAATATGTGATGCAACTTGGACGCCCTGCACTCATGAAAATGATACATCCAGGTCCGAGTGAGGCTGCACGATCAGTGGTTTAGATCCTGTCGAAGACGGCAAAACCAAGCTAGCCCCGCTCCGGGTAATGTTAGCTCATTGTCGGCGACTAGTGGCCAGGATGCCTCTGTTCCAGGGCCAGAGGGTGGAGTCAGAGGAAGGAGAAGATTGGCAAAAGACATCCTACAGCGACTGAACAGTACAGAGAGGTGAGCTGATATGCTTGAATTTATTTATTTATTTTTTTTACCAAGATAGTTACTGGATGAAGCGCATAGGCTATACAATCAGTATTTAACCTTTCTTTTATTATCTGCAGTACTCCCGTGTTGTAAATATTGCAATTGACTTTTGCAAGTGCTTATTTATATAATAACATCACAAATTCATATAGCTTCTCTTCTCTTTCCCAGATCCTTTTTTATAACTGATAAGTATGGGGTGCAGGTGTCCTCAGAGCTGTGTATGGAAGATGGAAAGATTCAGATATGTGTGGATCGGGCAGAAGTTTATGAGCTAAAGCTGTTTGTGGAGAACACGGGTCAGGAGGCTGTGTATTTCACATACTACACTTCTCTACACTGGCTTCAGTATTTCACTCTGGAAGACAGCAGAAGAGTCACACGCAACAATCCACACCGTCTGGAGCCACGTAAGTGCGGTTGACACTTGACGTACTGATTCAGTTGTACCATGTTGTTTGCAGGTTATATTTGCATATGTTCTGGTTTTACACCTTTAATGTGATCTATCGGTAATGAAGGTAAACTCCTGTTTGTTTTTCAAATAGGTGAGAAGTATGAGGTGACTGTGAGATTCAAATCTAGTCATGTTGGGGTTTATTCTGCTACTCTAGCATTTGAGTTTAAGCAGAACACCCAGCCCACCACCCGTCCCTTCCACATTGTGCGCTTCATTGAAGTGGAGTACAGGACTAAGCTTGCAGCCCTACTGGGTCCTACAGAACCATTCAAACCTCTGAGACTCAACATCTCTGAACCCGAAAACTGTAAAGTGGACGAGGGAGTTCCACCTGAGGGGTGAGATAATATAAAAAAAATAAAATATGAAATAATACGAAATTATAATTATACACATTATTTTAATAAACAAATTGTATTAATTAAATTCGAATAAATTAATAATACAATGAATAAAATAAGCATTCACATATTGAATCCTCCTTAAAGTTATAGAAATGTAAATAGATATATTAGCTTTATTTATGCATTTATTTATATGTGTGTATCTCATGTGCTTCTCTCTCCTTTAGTTATGTTCAGAACTTTCTTGAAAATGTTCTGCCACTGGGGCAATACACTCCTCCTCCTCACATCCCTGAACTAGCCAAGCTCCTGAAAGATGGCTGTTCTTCCCGGATCCTCAGAGGAAAGTTTCAGGAACTTCAGTTAGTGTCCTTCAAGTGAAATATTATTACGATTTAAAATAACTGTTTTCAATTTTTTTTTTCATTTTAGAGTGTAATTTATTTCTGTGTTGCCAAAGCTGAATTTTCAGCAGTCGTTACTCCAGTCTTTATTCCTTCAGAAATCATTCTAATATGCTAGTATGTTAGTTTGTTTGTTCTTCAAGTGTCTAATTATGCCATTTAGAACTGGTCTGAGATCAATTATAGGGTAGAGACCTGCACTCCCGTGGAACCCGACGGGAGTGATTATAAAGGGAACGCTCTTTGCTCGCATTTGGCCATTCCAAACCATGCACGCAACAGCTTGTGCTTGCTTTTCTGTTATAAAAATAAGTGGTTCGTAAATGTTGATGCTTTCATAACAAATATTTTATTGGGAGCGTTTATGCTGGGATGTTGCGGAACTCACGGGATGTTACGGAACTTACTATTTCATCTAAATTTCATGGATGTATTGGAAAAAAAATCAATATAGGCTACTTTTAGGCGGAGATAACATATATTTCTGTGGGAGCAGGACTGAAAAATCCATCCCACGCAGGTCTCTATTTTAAGGTCAGATGTTATAAGGGGTGCAGCTGCCCATTTGTTGGTGGGTATGAATTTACATTTACATATACAATGAGACTTCAAGATATGTTTGAGCAGTTCATGCATTCACTCGGAATTGAACCCACATTGTGGCTTTATAAAATTGTTTTGCAAAAACCACTATAACCAGGCTTGTATCTTCATGTTTGCCCACAGGTTCCTTGAGCAAACTTGTGGAAAATTCTACAGGCATCTACTTGGGGAAAAATGCAAAATCCATTTTCTAATTATACTAAGATAATTTCATTCAAAATGATTTGTTAATTGTGCTTTTGATTATTTTGTAGGCTTTATAGGATGTTTAAAAAAAATATATGATTTTTGCATCCCCCTTTGTGTGCATGCTTCATACTTTCTTTTTGCATCTTTGCATGTTACGATTGTTATACATAATTTATAGTTATGAATGTTCCTGAATCAGCTCTAAATAATGAGAGAAATAATGATTGTTTCCTTTGATGTGTTTGATGGTTTCTAGGTCATTACTGCAGAGTCCACTAGGCTTCCATAACTATGCAGAACGTTTTGATTTACTGCTGTATCTGGAGGAGTGTCAGATGCATGTGGATATCAAGAGATACAACAAAGATCAAGTCACCTTATTCAAAGACTATGACAAAAGACTAATGGTCTTAAACGTGAGTGGAAATGTCTTTTGTTAAAACACATCTTGAAACTTTAATTCGCATTGGAAAATGTAAGGTTTGGAGGTCTGTTTGTGTATCTGTTGTGTTAAAGCTCCCTGGCGTATCAGAGAACAGGCCATCAGTCCTGAGAGGAGATCACCTGCTTCTCACCAAGAGTGAGGAGGTCCAACTCTCAACTGTGACCAAATACAAGGGCTACGTCCACAAAGTGGAACTGGATCGGGTCAAACTGGGCTTCTCTAGAAGGTATGAAGTGTGAGTGAGATTTGAAAAAACGCATGTGGCTCAATCAGTCAAAATCATCAACAGATATCTGTTCATCTAACATGTTTTTTTGTGTTTTTCAAGGTTCCTTGACCATGTATATGTAGATAATATGAAATTCAGTGTGGAGTTCACAGTGAATCGTCTCCCATTAAGACTGCAACACAGAGCAGTACACATGGCGGTCCAGCACGAGCTCAGAGATGTGCTGTTCCCTGTGGGCTCAAGGGACGTGACCCCTGCGTCTCCACCTGCACTGAGGTCAGTAAGACCCAGATGTGCTATTAATATGTTATTAAACCTTCAGAATGAAACATTATGAGTATTTGAGCACAATGTGTGTGTCTCTAGGCTCTTTAATCAACATCTTGAGAGGAACCCTGAACAGTACAGTGCAGTATGTAACATTGTGGCCGGTACGTCCAAGCCGGCTCCGTACTTGGTGTTTGGACCTCCTGGCACTGGTAAAACTGTCACGATAGTGGAGGCCATCAAACAGGTAAAACTGGTTATCACACACAGCAGAGTAAACACAGCCCCACCAAGTCTTCTTCTTGCCGCATTAAATGGTATTATGCTTGCTTGTATGACAGATTTCACCATTCAGTGGAATACCAATCACATTCAGTCATTCTTTTTTTGTTTGTTTCTCTGTTTCTCAACATCTCACAGGTGGAGAAGAATGAGGAGGTCCAACTCTCAACTGTGACCAAATACAAGGGCTACGTCCACAAAGTGGAACTGGATCGGGTCAAACTGGGCTTCTCTAGAAGGTATGAAGTGTGAGTGAGATTTGAAAAAACGCATGTGGCTCAATCAGTCAAAATCATCAACAGATATCTGTTCATCTAACATGTTTTTTTGTGTTTTTCAAGGTTCCTTGACCATGTATATGTAGATAATATGAAATTCAGTGTGGAGTTCACAGTGAATCGTCTCCCATTAAGACTGCAACACAGAGCAGTACACATGGCGGTCCAACACGAGCTCAGAGATGTGCTGTTCCCTGTGGGCTCAAGGGACGTGACCCCTGCGTCTCCACCTGCACTGAGGTCAGTAAGACCCAGATGTGCTATTAATATGTTATTAAACCTTCAGAATGAAACATTATGAGTATTTGAGCACAATGTGTGTGTCTCTAGGCTCTTTAATCAACATCTTGAGAGGAACCCTGAACAGTACAGTGCAGTATGTAACATTGTGGCCGGTACGTCCAAGCCGGCTCCGTACTTGGTGTTTGGACCTCCTGGCACTGGTAAAACTGTCACGATAGTGGAGGCCATCAAACAGGTAAAGCTGGTTATCATACTCAAATAAATATACACCCAACAGACACACCTACATGCAAATCATCTCATTGTGTCTGTATGCAAAATGTAATAAGCAGAACAGCTATTGTAATTGATTTTTCTCTTTCTTTTCTCTTTCATCTCGCAGGTGGAGAAGAATATACCTGATGCCTATATCCTAGCTTGTGCTCCATCTAACAGTGCAGCTGATCAACTGTGTGAGAAGTTGATCACCAGTCAACATGTTGATTCACGGAAAATATACAGACTTTACGCTAGTTCACGCGATCCAAAATATATCCCAGAAGTTCTAAAGGTTAGTATCTGTTTTAGCAATAAATAATGTTTATTTGAAAAAAAAAAAAAAAAAAAATGCAC
>NW_015538026.1:2302894-2307346 GCF_001515605.1 Sinocyclocheilus anshuiensis | reverse complement strand
TTTTTTTTCTGACTATCATTTCATATGTCAGGCTTTCAGGGTTAATGCAATAAAATTAATGTATTTTTAAGTAAGATTTAAGTGACTAAATGCCTAATGGTGTTACTGTATGTAAGTATGCTTATGGTTTTTATTTTGATTATGTTGGGTGTGTGTGTGTGTGTGTGTTTAGAACAACAGTAATCTGGAGGGAGAGATGATTGTTTTCCCATGTAAAGAGGATCTGATGTGCTACAAGATCCTGGTCAGCACTCTTGTCACCACTGGCAGGTGAAGGGCAATATCTTATACAAACGTAATGAACTCTCTTTCTCTCGCTGTCACTTTCTCTGTTAAACACATTAAGCATTATTTACAGCAGTCAGTAAATACCTTGTGCGTGCAGGCTGGTCTCTGGAGGCTTTCCTGTGGATCATTTTTCTCACATCTTTGTGGATGAGGCAGGACATGCTGTTGAGTTGGAGACCATCATCAGTGTGGCAGGTGTGTCTGTCTCTTATGTACTGTAGGAAAAGTCTGATAGTAGTGAGATCCATCTTTGGTATCATTACATTGTCTCATTGTGTGCTTGTAGGTCTGCTGAATGCAGAGACTGGACAAGTTGTTTTGGCTGGAGATCCTAGGCAGCTTGGGCCAATCTTGAGATCTCCTCTTGCCATTAATCATGGGCTTGGTGAGAAGCACATACTGTATATACCGACACACACTCACTCATGCAACCTATAAGCCGATAAATATGTTTGTGTTAAAATTACTGTATATTATGTTCCTTAAAAAAAGTATTGTTATTGTTTACCATTTAAGCTTTAACTATTGCTGACACATGACTGTTGTCAAATAAACATGGAGACATAAGCAGAAGCAAAATTATGTGTATGAATGTGTTTTATTGTAACGTATTGTAATCTGGAATTGTGTGTCTCTCCTGTAGATATCTCTTTGCTGGAGAGGCTGATGACACAGAATGATCTTTATAAGAAAGATAACATGGAGTTTGACAAACGCTACGTTACCAAACTTCTTCTGAACTACAGGTACTACGCCAGTCTGACTTTTAACAGAATGAAGAGCTATTTTTTTTGCTGCTCACACTGGACCCCTGGGTCTACAATCTAAAATAAAAGTCCTTCCATGATGCATCACATGATATTAGTTAGGGATGCATGATATATCGGTACCATATTAGTTATTGATCGTTATTGACAGTTAACACTGGTGAAAGTAATCTTCAGCTGATCTCAATATGAATATATACTGTATATACTGTATTTTTCGAACTGTACAGTATAACGATGTGATGCCCAAATTCAAAAATATTGATTTTAGTTTTTAGTGTTTTATTTATATATTCATAGTGTAGAATATTATAATATAGAAAAAATAGTGTTATGTTTTTAATATCATCCGTTTATTGGTTATCAGTCATAACATGATAATAATGATCATCTTATCAGAATTTTATAATATTGATGCATCCCTAGTGTCTGACTATTATATAGATGGCATAGCATGCACCCGTTTTTTATTGTCTCTCTCTCTCCAGGTCTCATCCATCCATTCTGAAAGTTCCTAATGAGTTGTTCTATGATGGGGAGTTGGTGGCATGTGCAAATGAGATCAGCTCCAACCAGTACTGCACCTGGGAGCACCTTCCCAAAAGAGTATGCAACCTATTAAACAGCTGTTTAGTCTCCGTTGCTATGGTTGCAGCTATTTTTTTTCCAGATTTGCCTATTCATGTGCTGTTTTTTTACCCAGGGATTTCCTGTGATTTTCCATGGAGTGCCTGGGAAGGATGAGAGAGAGTCGAACAGTCCCTCCTTTTTTAACATCTATGAAATCGAAATCATTTTAGGCTACCTAAAGAAGCTGCTCCTGACCCAGGCCAAGAAGGGAATCTCTAGAATCTCCCCCAGAGATATTGGCATCATTGCCCCCTACAGGAAACAGGTGGGAACTGCTCTTGGACAGCCCATAATAGCAGTTAAAATAATGATGATGACACTTCTCTCAAATCTCAGACAGTCTGTATAATCACTTTACTTTTTGTGGGGTTTGATTTCGTAGGTTGAGAAGATCAAATGGGCCATAAGAACAGACGAAGACCTACAAAACTACATGTGCATTACAGACCTAAAAGTTAGTTTAGGTTTAAGTCTTCTAAACACTCTGGTATGGCTTTTTAACTTAAAAGTAGGACGGGTGAAAACAAAATAATAGGCATCTCCCTTTGTGTGTATTATGTAGGTTGGTTCCGTGGAGGAGTTTCAAGGCCAGGAGAGGAAAGTGATCCTGGTGTCGGCTGTTCGTAGCAGCAAGGAGCACATCATTTTGGATGAACCTTTCAATATTGGATTTCTCAAGAATGAGAAGGTAGTGTCTAACCACAACTGACATGAGAACACAACATAAACAATAAATGACAATAAATACATTTTCTGTTTCAAACAAATGCTGTTCTTTTAAACCTTCCATACATCAAAAAAGGTTTTCCACAAAAATATTTATTATCTTATTATTATCAACACTGATAATAATAAGAAGTGTTTCTTTAGGGGCAAATCAGCATATAAGAATGATTTCTGAAGGATCATGTGACACTGAAGAGTGCTGAAAATTCAGCTTTGCGTCACAGGAATAAATTACATTTCAAAATGTATTAGATTAGAACAGTTATTTTAAATGGCAATAATATTTCACAATGTTGCTGTTTTACTGTGTTTTTGATAAAATAAATGCTGCTTTGGAGAGTCTTATTTCAAAAATATTGCAAAAATCTTACCGATCCCAAACTTTTGAATGGTAGTGTAATATCACGTTTCAACACAAAATTATGTGAATGCACAAGGAACCTTGAATTAAGTTGCATGCTATATTGTATGCCAATAGGCTCTTTCTTTAACAATTTGCCAGAACACACTTTAGTCTTGAACTTGTTCTTGTTCATGTCTCTTTCCTTCAGAGATTCAATGTGGCGGTGACAAGAGCAAAAGCCTTGTTCATCATGGTGGGAAACCCCACCATTCTGCGGACCGATGAAACCTGGGGCCGGTATATACTGTACACTTCCTACTTACACATGGATGAAATGCAAAGAAAGCTGTTCCTCTAAATGATGTGTATCTCCTGCGTATGTTTATAGGTTTATTGACTTCTGCTTTGAGCAGGGCGGTTACACCGGGCTTCCCTTTATCAGTGTAGAGGGAATAGAGGAGGTTGAAAAGTGTCTACTTGCTCTTAACATCCAGGATGAGAGAGGTGAGTTTTAATCATACTCTAAATTAAGCGTTAGCGTTAGTTCTGGCAGGTCACGTGAGTCAAGCTTGCATCAGCTGATTATCAGCTGATCACATCTACCTATAGGAATACGACACCTATCGCGGCACTCCTATATAAGCTCTATTCAGTATTATTCAGCAGCTTTTCAGCTTGCTCAGGAGCAAATTAAGCATCGCTGCTCACAAATCAAACTGTTGCAGCGTGTTTCAGAACATCTGAAATCCACATCTAAGATAAGTGAATGCTGTTTTAATCCATATCGCTGTGTATATTACCTGGTCTGCTAATTGAAAAGAACAAAAAAGATGTTAGCAGTTTTGCATCGTTTGCTGGAGCGAAATATTAAGCATATTTGCAGCAGCATTTACGCATCTGTGTTCATACAGCTGGAGCAACACGTAGTCTAGAGCATGTAATCGCTCTGAGGACACGCCGATAGTTAAGGCCATGAGAACAAGTGTAAATGAAACAATCATTCTCGTGTATGCGTTTCAACTGGGGTTCGCTGTGACGTGTTGATTAAATACATGATCAACTGGCTGAGATCAAGCTATGTTCATTAAAAAAATGTAAAAATAAAAATACACATAACTACAGTCGTTTTCCTCTGGTTCCTCACTTGCTGAGCTTGGGGTGACGCTTCCCCCATAAATATATTATTAAGCAACATTTCCTGCTAAGTTTGTTATTTAATTCTCATTGCTTAATGCTATGTTGGCAAATATGCTATTGTCAAATATTGCTCGTTGTTTAAGGCTAGTTGTTCAGTAACATGTTTGTTTGCTAGGCACGCCGTTGCTTTAGGCTTATTGGTTGTACTTTGACACACTGGTAACATTAACGTTACCCAGTTAAACTTACCACAGCTGAGGCTTGTTTTTAAATCTGTTTAAGACTGTCTGATATGAAACAGGCTTGCTGCTTAAGGCTCATCTAGTATTGAGGATGCTGTTTCATTAAACACATCCTATATGTATGATTATTTCCATCAAGCTGTGTTTAAGTCCGTGATATGCTGTTGCTTAAAGCTATACAGTGTATCGGTAATGTGCTTGATACTTAACTTGCAGTATGTAGATTTTGCTACTAAAGGTGTTATTAATGCTAACGATTATCTGGATAGGGCAACATGCTGTTGCCTAAACTTCGGGTATTGACCATATGCTGTACTGC
>NW_015538026.1:2287162-2302108 GCF_001515605.1 Sinocyclocheilus anshuiensis | reverse complement strand
AAAGATAACACAAGTAAACACAACATGCAGTTTTTAAATGAAGGTTTTTATTATTAAGGGAAAACAAAATCCAAAAGATTTTGCTCAGGAGCAAATTAAGCATCGCTGCTCGCAAATCAAACTGTTGCAGCGTGTTTCAGAATATCTGAAATCCACATCTAAGATAAGTGAATGCTGTTTTCCATATCGCTGTGTATATTACCTGGTCTGCTAATTGAAGAAAATATCTGTCTTTTTTTGCATCGTTTGCAGGAGCGAAATATTAAGCATATTTGCAGCAGCATTTACGCATCTGTGTTCATACAGCTGGAGCAACACGTAGTCTAGATCATGTAACTTAATCGCTCTCACGCCGATAGTTAAGGCCATGAGAACAAGTTTAAATGAAACAAGCATTCTCGTGTAACTGGGGTTACTGGGGTTCGCTGTATTCAGCGGCATAATCTCAATGTTACGGTTGTTTATTTCTAAGGTCATTAGCTGTTTAGCTGTGTGAGTGTGCGGTTGATTTCAGCTGCGTCAGAAGCACGCGTTTATCGCTCCTAATGGCTTCTATACATATAAGAATGTAATATCAATGACAGTCATTCGAAGTATTTCCGCAGGGTGTATGCTTCCCCTGCTGTACTGCCACTCAATACTTATTAGAGATTCATAATTTCTGATCCGCTTGAATATGTGCTCACGATGTGAGCTGTGAGCATATGAGCATGAGAAATTAGGGTGATATGACATGTGTTGATTAAATACATGATCTGAGATCAAAGATCAAGCTATGTTCATTAAAAAAATGTAAAAATAAAAATACACATAACTACAGTCTGGGGTGAGGGGTGATGCTTCCCCCATAAATATATTATTAAGCAACATTTCCTGCTAAGTTTCTTATTCATTGCTTAATATGCTATTGTCAAATATTGCTCGTTGTTTAAGGCTAGTTGTTCAGTAACATGTTGGTTTACTAGGCATGCCGTTGCTTTAGGCTTATTGGTTGTACTTTGACACACTGGTAACATTAACGTTATCCAGTTAAACTTACCACAGCTGAGGCTTGTTTTTAAATCTGTTTAAGACTGTCTGATATGAAACAGGCTTGCTGCTTAAGGCTCATCTAGTATTTCCGTTTCATCAATCCTATATGTATGATTATTTCCATCAAGCTGTGTTTAAGTCCGTGATATGCTGTTGCTTAAAGCTATACAGTGTATCGGTAATGTGCTTGATGCTTAACTTGCAGTATGTAGATTTTGCTACTAAAGGTGTTATTAATGCTAACGATTATCTGGATAGGGCAACATGCTGTTGCCTAAACTTCGGGTATTGACCATATGCTGTACTGCATTAAAGGGGCATGCTGCTCTTCTCAGCTGCATATTAAAGAAGAGCACCCCTTCACTGCTTCTCTTCTTAAAGGGCATGCTGCCCCAGTCTATGCTATTTCAGAAGGTCTTTGCTTTAAAGCTATTAGGGTATTGGGATTTTGCTTGCTTGTTAGGGCTTATCTAGTGTTCAGTATCATGTTTGTCGCTAGACTTGCTTGTTGCTTTAAGCTATTGGTTGTTACTGCAAGTGCTGGTACTTAGTGGGACAGAACCCAGAACAGAACCATACCGCCAAACCAAACGTTATGCTAAGTATCTATCATTTTGACGATAGTGGTCCTGACAGAAATCTCTTTAAGTCACAACACATTGTTTGACTTCAACCATAAACTTGTTTTTCATACCACAACTTTTTGTTTCACTGGGATGAAAAATTAAACTGGTTTTAGTGTAATGCCTTCAGAATACCTGGGAATTCCTGTGTGTTTGTTGATGTTCTGCCAAAAACAATCATGTTGTCTACGTCCGCATTGCAAACAGGATGTTGTCCTCTTTCCTCCATTTTTTTCAAAACCAGTTGTCAGCAAATATAAAAATCTGACTGTAATGCCTTTTTACACTTTAAAGAACTTGTTTGGATGCATTCAATCACAGTTCAAAGTTATTTCTTAAATATATAATTTTTATTGTTCAATGAATAATTAGCTTATGCTCAATTTCAAAAGTACAGTTACCAGCAGACTTGTTCAATGGTGATAGTAAATAACATACAGTAATAATATAAAAGTAATATAAATAATTCTATTAATAATACAAATAATAGTAAATGAAGAATAAGAGTTCAAGAAGGCATGATGTGGAAAACTCACTGTTGTGTTCTTTCACCCCCTAGTGGAAACTGAGGAGAGTGCAGTCCAACAATACGTGCATCCTGAGTGGAGACACGATTATTAACAAAGAAGGTCCTCCAACTCAAGCCCGTCTTCACTAGCCACACCTGTTCTGCACCTTCTGAAGCTAGTATGGAAATCTGGGATCTATCGATTGTTTAAAGCCGGGCTCACACTGTACAAATTGTATGGTCCTTTACATTTGTTGCTTGTTAGACTGTAAGAAATCATCCTAATGGGATCTTGGGTAAAAGCCACAGCACACTGTGTAGCATCAACGATTTTAAGTCAGACTGTATGTATGACATTGTTGCCAAGACTATGTAGTGTGAACCTGGCTTAAATATTAATGAATCTAGAAATATAATTGTAAAGCTTGCAGGTAACTGAATATTAATTTCTTTTTTTATCAAATGACAGAAAATATTTTAATTTACCTTAAAAAATATGAGCTCATGGACTGATTCATAAACCACTGTTTTTGATGATAAAGTGCCTTTCTTATTCCTACATTAAATCGTTCATTATTAAGCGTCTTAATACCACTGACACATTAATACATTTTTAAATGTCCATAGATTAATGTCAAACTAACAGTGCATGTCACTCCCTTGTGGCTATTGGGAGTACTGCTATACCTGGCTGAGTTTACTGTAGAGTCCCAGTGATGTTTGAACCATTTTCCTTATTATGTACTGTTAAGACACCAGATGTCTACAGGCTTGCAATCCTATCCTCATCACCTCTGGGTGTTTTTTTTAATGTAGCATTTTATAGAGCCTAAGACTGTCACAGGGCCAGCCCTGCAACATCAGCACATCTGATCTTGAGGTATCTATCAAGTCAATAGGGACATATACAAACAAAAATAAACACTTACCCCAATTTTAAACCAATTAGGGCCTTCTTCTGTTGGCCTATTGTCCTCTCAATCCTGCTGAACACCAATTATAGGGACAGCCCCACTGAGGAGTTTTGAGGAGTTTTTGGTTCAAGGACAGAAGAAATACCTCTTCTCTCAGTCACCTCTACCCGTAATTAACCTAGAGATATTGGTGTTGCCGTGACAGTGCTTTACTATGATTCTAAGAGTTGATGCTTTCCTCTTAAAGGTGCAGTCCCATTAGCAACATTGTGGCAAAAAAGTCTATTGCCCATTATCAAAAGTGTAGCAATGTATGAAGCACAGCTCACACAGAAGTTACTTTCATACCAAGCAGCTTTCTATTTCTGTTTGAATGAATTACGGTAAATGTGACCACACCCTTATTTATTCCGAAACCTTCATTGGTGACACTTTTATTCAGTGAAAACAGTCAAACCTACTACCATTCTGAGAAAAATGAAACATTTCCATGTGAGAAGGATCTGGAGACCACTTGAACTCACAGAAAAATAGAAGGATATACACTTAATACTTCTTCTTAGCATGTATCATCTGGAGTCGATCAATTGTCCTTGAGTTTGACACTTCTGAATTCTGATATTGTAACACACTGTGCCACAGGCGAAGCCAAAAAAAGATTCATTTTTCCCTCTCTTGCTCACACAAACAGTATGCAGCACAGACCAGGCCAGACTGATAGCCTGAGTGAGCTAATTCAGTTAGCACTTAATGCTAATTCAGTTTCAGCCTGTGAAACCATTAAGTCTTGACATACAATTATACTTGGCGTAATAGTGACATCACATTTAGTTTTTATTTTTTTGTCCAAATTTTTCAGAAAGCTTTTTTGCTAAACAATCAACACAAATGTTTATGACAGTCAACCACATTGATCAGACTGTACTTCTATTCCTCACAGCCTCGTTTTCATTCATGTGAAATAATTATGGCGTCTATCCTGACTAGGGTCAATTTTACTTAAATGACTGAGCATCATATACAGAGGCATAGAATAACTGTAAACCAGAACCGAAAAAGACAGGGAAGATTTATGTACAAATACAAAATTAATCAGTCAGTATTTCTCCCAGAGAAGGAAGGAAGGTATGCTGGTGAAAGGAAAAGGAAAAAAAGAGAAATATGGCAGGATGGAGAGGTATTGGGTACCGACAACACACTTTGGTTCCCTTATAAATATTTTCGGTCATCCACACCTGGATTGTGAGAAATGTGGCACGCGGTGGGTGCTGCAGGCTTTTCCTGGGGTCAGTAGCTGAAAGGTACATAGAGGTGTGTGTGTATGTCGCAGTGTGTGGCTCATAACAGCAGGCAGCCGCCTCTCTTCTTGCGCTTGCGGACCTGCAGTGCCGCCCTGGTGGCCATCTCAAACACCTCCCGCACTCCATCTTTAGTTTTAGCCGAACACTCTAAATATCCAAATGCACTGATCCTGTTCGCCATGTCACGGCCCTCCTCTGGTTTTACAGGTTCCTGAAACATACACATATATGATAAGAATTATTAAAAAAAATACTTTCACTACTGTTCAAAAGTTTAGGGATAGTAAGATTTTTTTTTAGAAGAAATAAATACTTTTTTCTGGAAGTACACATTAAATTGATCAAAAGTGACATTAAAGACATTTACAATGTTACAAAATATTTCTATTTCAAATAAATTGTTACTTTTTAACTTTCCATTCATCAAAAAATCCTGAAAAAAAAAAATGTATCACCGATTCCACAAAAAAAATTATGCAGCACAACAGTTTTCAACATTGTGTGGCATTACAGATATTTCCCATACTGCCCCTTTGTTTACTTTGTCACCGCCCTCCAACTAAAATACATTACGATTGAAGGCGAGGACCAATTAAGAAGAGGAGTATATGTATATAGGGCGAAGTTTACAGACGGGAGGAGGTTTGACTGACCAAAATCTGTGTTACGTTCCTTTTGGAGGCAGTCCTTGCGGGTGGATCTTTCAGTGTGCGTTTCCGGGGTTGGTGGAGAGGAGGTGGTGCTACCTGTTTAGACTGTTGCTAACGGGCATTTCTCTTGGCCGGTGTTCTGACGATTTGTGCTACCCACTCAGATTGTGCTACCTCCCATTAAAAAGATGGGTAGCACAAATTGATAGTGAAAAATATCAGATTGTGCTACCAGCATCTTATTCATGTGGTTTGAGGCTTTTTTAAAAGTCCACACTTACCCTTACCCTAAACTTACCCTTAAAGCAATGCAAATATATTTTTGGTAGCACAATCTGATAGGTAGCATGTTTCGTCTGTACACCGCGGAATGCCTCTTTGTCAATTCTGGGATTGAACTGGAGTTTCGCACCTTACTCCCAAAATCGGTGACTTGGAGCTGTAAAATAGGAAGGAGCCAAGACAGGCTGACACCGCCGATGTTCCCGAGTCACTCTTAGCTACCCTTGCTGCCAGCTTGGCTTTCGGTCTGAGAGTCGAGTAAAGTCTGAGTGCAGTCAACGTTAAGAACAAAAGGTGGTCTTACGGTTAGGACTCAGCGTCATCACACGGGCTCCCACTTCAGATAGTTTTTTTGTGTGTGTGTGTGTGTGTGTGTGGAAATACATCTGAAAAAACGCGTCGTCTTATATTCAGGGTCTAGACTTTGACATGTCAATAATACACCCACAACAATAGGTGGCGCCAAATACGCATAAAACGAGTGTGCCATGAAATGCGTAATGTAATGAGTGTTGTAAAGATCGCGAGTAAAAACAGAAAAAGAAAACCTTACAGCTGCATGAGTCGTGACTGTTGCCTGCGTCTGAGTAGCAAACTAAAAAAAAACAAACAAAAAAAGTGCATGTGATATTAACAGACGAACTACGCTCATATTTATAATTCCAAACAATCAGTAAGCGACAGGTGCTAGAAAACGCCGTTTTGTACTCATTTATTGACGAGTCGGCCGCACAGGCCAACTGAAGGCGCTGCTTCTCTGCCGCTCACTGCACAGAACAGACGCCGAGAGAGGTGACACTTCTCCGGGAAAGTTAGACCTCGCGTTCGCGGGACAGCACTGGCGAAATCTTCCAACTGAACCATAGCTAGGTACATCTGGAAAAAGGGGGGTCGTCTTATAATCAGGGTCGTCTTATATTCAGGCCAATACGGTAATAAGAAAAGTTTCTTGAGCACCAAATCAGCATTTTAAAATGATTATGAATCATGTTACACTGAAGACTGCTGATGTTTTGAACATTTAAGTTAAACTTTTCTGTACTTGCATACTGATTTCAAAGCAAAAGTAGGTTACAACAAAACGATCAACAGCTACTATTAAAAGATCCAATAAAAAACATTAACCTCATCCAGGACAAAACAGGACCTACTTACGGTGTTCAATATGCCATACTAGCAGACTATACGCTGACTGTACAACTGACACTGTACTAGGTACTCTATACTATTTTTAAAAGTAGCACATAAAACAGTAAATACACTACAATAACAGTTTTATACTGCACTACTGTAGTATGTGGAATGTCACGTGGTTTACAATCTGCTACATTCCTGTAGAGATAAAATCAAGGGTTGAGCTCAATGAGCATTCCTAGAGACTAACGACACTGGTAGCTCCCTTAAATGGTGCTTGAACATCTATAGCCAAAACAGTTCCTTTCAACACAATGCTTTGTGGGTAAAAGTAGATGAGCAATTTGGGAGAATATGATGGGTCATAATAGTGGAAATTGTGTAAACTGCATACTAAGTTCACATTAGCAAATTACTTGAAATCACATGAACATAATATATCTAAAAGTATTATTCTGACTAGTATGAAAGTTTCACTACTGCTTCTGCCTTTCTCTTACAAACACCCTTCAGTATGAAGCAATCCCTGAGGTCAGCTTTATCCCCACAGGAAACAGCTGCATTTCCATTTTCTTTTGTGGCTGTCAGAGACAGGAAGTGTCCTGTTTGTTAAGGCAAGGGCCAACAAAAGGCCTCTGCTGTGTCTCTCTACTTCAAGTTACTATGGCAACACCTGTTTAACACATGCACACACACACGTACACACACATCTGTCACACCTGTTTCATCTTAATCAGCTCCCTGCGTGTGTGTTCATCATTCCGCAGGTCCTTTTTATTGCCCACAAGGATGATGGGAACGTTGGGACAGAAATGTTTTACTTCTGGCGTCCATTTCTCTGGAATATTTTCTGGAAGAAACCAGAAAAAAAGTTATGAAACGACATCATTGTTAAATACTTTTAGAAATAATTTAATACAGTAAATTAAATTATAAATAATACAGTAAAAAATGCGTATTCACAGTAGGGCTGGGTTTTGACACAAATTTCATGATTCGATTCGATTCTCATTCACAAGCGTGCGATTCGATTTGATTACCGATTCGATTCAATATAGATTATTTTGGATATATATCAACGGCTTGTAAAGTTATACTCTTTCTTTTAACTTACCTTCGGATGTTTATTCATATTTATTTTGTGCTGAAACTGGTATTAATGTGGAGGAGATGATCAGTTCACGTGCGCCTCGCGCTGCTGCGTCTGCTGAACTGAGGCGCTACAGCGATCTGTCACTGCAGATTAAACAGCGCCAAAACGGCATTTATTGTTTGAATACTGCAATACAATGAAAATTATTTGAAATCTGAGACTGTTTCATATTAAAAGTACCAAAGCACAATGCTTATTGCGATTTATTGGATGGGAAGTACCCTTCAATGTTCCGTCCATTAACTGAAAACAGGCTAGACTAATCGATTATTGGGATTTAAGAATTGATATCGTTCCGTAAAAATGAGAATCGATTAATATCTAGATATCGATATTTTTTACCCAGCCCTAATTCACGGTATTTAATAAATTCTCTTAAATTTGATGTAATATTTACAAGTTTAATTACAGCCTCAATTTAATTTAAATGTAATTTACATTTCTGTTCAAAAGTTCGGAGTATATAACATTTTTTGTTTTAGTTATTTAAATTTGATAATTTAACAGTTAAAATAACATTTAACTGTTAAATTGTGAAATTATTACATTGTTAAAATAACTTTTCTATTTTAGTATATCTTTTGACGTTCAAGAAACATTTATTATTATTAACAATGTTTAAAATTGGTAATGTAAAAAATGTAAAAAAGTTGCGCTGCTTAACATTTTTATGGAAAGGGTAATAATGCCTCCTTGTTGAATAAAAATGTACATTTCTTTCAAAAAAAAAAGAAGAAAAAAAAATAAATCAAAACAAAATCTTACTGACTCCAAACTTTTGATCAATGTGTATGTGTGTAGTTAGGTACCTAAACTATCTGGACTGTCTATAGAGAAACACATCAGAATAACATCCGTGTCTGGATATGACAATGGCCTCAACCGATCATAGTCTTCCTGACCAGCTGTGTCCCATAGAGCCAACTCCACCTGAGAGAGAGAGAGATGCAGATACTTCAGTATTGGTTGTCAGCTGAAGGTACGTGTCTGGACTTTGAGTGGCCTTCATGTCAATATCAGTGGCCATAAATATAAAAACCATTTATAAACCTGAGGCTATTTAAAGAAATAACGGCAGTCCACACTGGACTAGTGGTCTTCGATAAGAAGACAAAACATTCAAGGGTTAAAAGGCTTGATTTGTTTTTTTTTTTTGAGTGAATAAACTAAATGAAGATGGAATGTGTGTACTGGAGCATAAAGAAAATAGAATGCATTTTCTTTGCAAATTTTTTTTTTTTATCAAAAGTTCTGAAAGCATATATATCCCTAATCTAAACATTCTTTCCAATATTCATTTCAATATTGTGTACACTCTGATATAACTTCTCTCACAATATATCTATATCATGTCTGTTCAGGTTGGCCACAAATTTGGGCTAAAAATATGACAGGCTGCAGTAACACCCTATTCCCTCTCTCAAACAAACACACACGCCCCATTCTCAGTGCTTCTGTCCACAAAACAAGGAAGAAGCACTGTGTACAGGACTATTTCAGGATTACTGACCTGTTTGCTGTCCACCTCTATATCAGCGATGTAGTTCTCAAACACTGTAGGCACGTAGACCTCGGGGAACTGATCTTTACTGAACACAATCAGCAAGCAGGTTTTCCCACAGGCTCCATCTCCCACAATCACCAGCTTCTTACGGATAGCTGCCATCACTACAGAAAGAGAGAGCAACAGATTTTACCATAAGAAGTGGTTCAAATGAAAAAAAAAACTAAATTCATATTTTATGGATATTTTGTATTTTGATGTAAATAATGACTCGCTGGCAGTAGACTGTCACTTATTACATAGCTATTTAACAAAAACAACTAATGAAACAACATTGTATATTAGCTTCAATTGTATATATTAGCTTACATGAATGAATGGAATTGTATAAATCATCTTAAACTGTATTTATTACTAAATAAATAAATATTATATTAGCTAAGAAAGATAGTCCATTACAAAAACCATAGCAAAAAAGATGCCATGGATGGTGGTAATATATCCAGTTTAGCAGCGATTCCATACAAACATTTAACAAATCAAAATTGTTCCAGAGAGCCGCAAAATACATCCTAATAAGTGTAACAACAGTTCGTTTCACATGAATGAATGAACCCCTGTGGTTTGAGACACAACACAATAGAGTGTAGCAGAAACTGTTCCAAGATCAAGCCTCCATTTATGCAGAATCAGGAGGCCAAAATGCTGATCAGGGACCTAACTGACCCACAAAATGAACATCACACTGGAACGAAATGAGCACATTTTGTTCTAGGCCTTCTGGAGTTTTTGCATCCACACAGAAAGAAACAAGGCCAGAGCATGAAAAGTATGGAAAAATAGAGTAAGAGAAAGAGGGAGATTTTCCTGCCCTGCCCTTTTCCTCCCTTTCCCGCAATTTGGAGAAAAAATAAGGACACAATGGCCCAAAAACGTCACAGCCAAAGAACAGACACTCACAGCCACACATTTTTCTTTAAATAGTGCCAATCCAACCAGCTGTCCGCATTTAAGCAGGACACACACGTATAGAGCAGCAGTGTTGCCATACAGTAGCCCAGTGAAAGGGGCAACATGATTTTGGCCTCTGTGAGTGACAGCAGACTGAGAGAAAATCAGAACATGTCAGACATAGCACGTAGGTATATAGAAATTTATGCTAACACAAATAAAACTAAAGTTGGCATTTACCACCACAGCACACCAGCCGGCCAACAAGCACCAAAAAACTATTTTTGTTTGGCCTTGAATCATAGTAATACCACAGTTCTGTGATACCAGTTTGGTAATATGTTTTTTTTTTTTTTTGACATTCTGCGATGGTATTATTATTAAATGTCATTTTGGACAAGTACCATGGCAATACAAATTTAGGACATGTACTGTGGTTATATATACTATGGTATTCTTTGAATTACCTTAAGGTACAATGTACCATAGATCAAAGTACTATGGTATTACCATAAACTACTGTTCAAAACTTTGGGGTCAGTAAAAATAATATTTTGAAAGGAAATAATACTTCTTACCAGCAAGATGCAAAACAAAACATTACATTGTTACAAAAACATCTATTTCAAATAAATGCTGTTCAGTTTCCATAAAAAAAATATTAAGCAGCCTAACTGCTTTTAATACTAAAAATAAAATACATAAAATTTTATTGAAAACAAAATCAGCTGAAGTATCATGTAATTACAAACTGGACTAATGGCTGTTGAAAATTTAGCTTTGCCATCACAGGAATACATTTAATTTTAAAATTGATTAAAATAGAAAACAGTTATTTTAAATTGTAACAATACTTCACAATATTACGGTTTACTGTATTTTTGATCAAATAAATTCCTGCTTGGTGAGCATATATTTCAAAAGATATTACCAAACTTTTGAACTGTAGTGAATGTACCTTTAAAATAATACCTTTTAGTAAGTAAAGTCTTTACTTCAATGTATGTGAAGGGACGCACAAATTAATGAATAGCTTTCATTTCATTACTGTAGTTTCAAACTAGTCATGACTGTGCAGCATCATGAGACATTTGGAATGGATGGTCAGTCACAGGAAGTTGTCAGCTGAGCCCACACATTGAACTTCAAAAATCACAGGATATGTTCTGAGAGAGAGAAAAGAACCGAAACAGGTCAGTGCTATTCTTGATTGCACATCCCTGGAGAGAGAAATGCATTCTTCGTGTCGGCAGCCTGGTTTCTCACATGCACACATATTCATCTCTGCTGCCATTTTCTCACAAGCCCTTCAAACACACCCAGGTCTGCCCCCTCTTGAACACCACTGGCTTTTTGAAACAGTTGAGAAGAACTCGAAAATCTACAGAACTTACATATCAATTCACTGAAAATGAAATAAGGAGTCATAACTCTTTTTAGTTTTTTTTAGGAGATGCAGGAATCTGTGAGATGTCATACTGGGAAGTGGGAATTTCCCACAGTGCTTGCTCTGGGAATGCTGTCCCATCTCTTAGGGCACAACGAGGAAACATTTCCTCAACCTCTGGTGGCAGGATTAGGAGCAGCTCACTTCCTGTTCTGACAACTCCCTGTTCACACACAGGCCCCAAAAAAACTATTATATCTGTTAAAGGGGTCATATGACGTTGCCAAAAAGAACATTATTTTGTGTATTTGGTGTAATGAAATGTTTATGCGGTTTAAGGTTCAAAAAACACATTATTTTCCACATACTGTACATTATTGTTTCTCCTCTATGCCCCGCCTTTCTGAAACGCGTCGATCTTTACAAAGCTCATCGTTCTGAAAAGCGAGGTGTGCTCTGATTTGCCAGCTATATTGTGCGTTGTGATTGGCCGAATACCTCAAGCGTGTGATGGAAATGTTACGCCCCTTACCATATTGTAAATTTTCAGCATCATTACTCCAGTCCTCAGTGTCACATGATCCTTAAGAAATCATTATAATATGCTGATTTGCTGATTATCAATATTTAAAACAGTTGAGTACATTTTTTTTTTCAGGATTCTTTGATGAATAGAAAGATCCAAAGATCAGCATTTATCTGAAATAAAAAGCTTTTGTAACATTATACACTATTCCATTCAGTATAATTTGTATTATTTTTTTGGGAAAGAAATTAATACTTTTATTTAGCAAGGATGCTTAAAATTGGTCAAAAGTGATGATAAAGGCATTTATAATGTTACAAAAGATTTCTATTTCAGATAAATAGTGTTCATATCGATATCGGAATTATATCGTATCGACCGAAATTAAGAAATATATCGTGATATCAATTTTGGCCATATCGTCCAGCCCTAGGGCGGCGTTATGCAAATCTTCCCACATCGTGACGTAGACATGTGGGGGCGTGTTAGAACGAGCTGTTTTAGGTAGGCGTGGTTGACTCTTAACTTTTACACTTTCACACTCTCTCTCTCTCTCTCTCTATATATATATATATAAATGGGGCCCAGGAGAGCGTTTCGGGGCGTGCAATCGACAAGCAGACACTGTAAATGCTTTCAATTGACCTTGAGCCACAGGAGCTGTGGACAGAAGGATCTGTAATACAGCTGGCCAGCATATATTCATGATAGATTTGCAACAATTTGGCTGGTGATATCAAATTAAGCAACACCGTGAACTTCTAATGTGCTTTTAATTTGGCCATTAAGCTTCCTGAAGACCATGTGTCAATAAACTAGTTTCTAGTTCCCTCTTTGTCTCACGGGAATGTGAGCGTTGTTTTAAATGGAGGTGGTCAATTTGGCTCATTCGTTGTCAAAAATCCAAAATTGTCAATCATTTATGCATATCATAGGCTGCATTTATTTGATCAAAAATAGTCAGAAAACAGTAATAGAGTAATTGTCAAATATTTTCATTTATTTGAAATATACTGTAACAGTGAAATATTTTGTAACAGTGCATAACCGTTTTTTTTACTGTTACTTTTGATCAATTTAATGCATCCTTTTGGAATAAAGCACATTTCTTTAAAAAAAAAAAAAAAAAAGACTACCGACCCCAAACTTTCAAATGGTAGTGGAAAACTTACAAAAATAAATAAATAAAAATGGGGAGAAAAGATACACTGACATCAAGAGATATATTGTAAAAAGTCTCTATTGCCCAGGCTGTATATTAGGGTGTGTGGGGCCGTTGCAAGCGTCTCCTCCTGCCACTACCTCTATAAAGCCCGCAGTCATCTGTCAGTCTGCCTGGTCACTGAGGGGACACTGTAACGTTTGAACCGAGTAACTCTCACTCCGTCTCGATCTCACTCGCACAAAGACCTCAGACAGGTTGGGTATATGAGAAAAATGAAATGGTGCTGAGTGATGCCCGCTGGCCTGATTCCTGTGAGTCATTAGGAAGTAACGGCTGATGTGAGCACTGGTGAGAGTGTGTCTGGAGGACGATGTGAATATATGATGCCTGCAGTGGGAGCCGCAGCACTCAGAGCTCTGTGAAACATGTGTCTGAGCTTCACAGGCAAGTTGTAAAATCACTCTGCAGCACTCGGTCTCTGCCTAAAGCTCAAACCAACTTGCACAATGACCCTGTTTACTAGGGATAAGCGAAACGACTTTTCGAAATCAAATAGTTGGGTAAACAGTCTGACCTGGAAATAGGGCTGTTACGATATGAGATTTTCACTACATGATTATTGTGGTTTAAAGAATTCACGATATTGACATTATTGCGATATATCTATATTTTGAAATTTTGAAAAAATAAAATGCCATCAGCCAAAATCATGTTTATTTCGGGTTTTTCTTTGCAATGAATCACACTCAAGACACGAGACAGAGTTCATAACTGTGACTGTAACAAAAGTGCACCAAAAGAACTTACTGCTAACATTTTCTGTAGAGTGTCTCGCTTTCGCCTGTCATCTCCTCTGAAATGATTTTGTGTGGCATTGCTAGCTACACACTGCATCATTGCAGCCTTCATTTTTCCATTTTATAACCAGTGTTAACCAGCGATAATGGGCAATACCACCACCTACTATGTTGAAATGTGTTAACCAGACACTGGCGCTGGATTATTACCAATTGCCATATGTGTAGCATTAACATTATATCAATATTTCATTTTTTAAATATCACAATTATCGTCAATACCAGTATATTGTGACACCTCGAGACCTGTATAATTAAGCCCCCATCACAAAGGAGGATAACTATAAATGCAAATGCTGCAGTTTTGACGCAACTGCTGCTTTAAACGCCCGAGTTTCTTAAAGTGGGGTGGATTCTGATTGGCTGCCAATGTTTATATCATTCTTCAGCTGGAAATTCATACTAATCGACTATATTATTGAAGTGTACTTGGTAATAAACACAGCCACTGTGGATCTGGCAAAACAGCATCATAGTTTTATAAGTAAAACATTGCCAAGTTTGGTTATATAAACATTGCAGCAAGTAGTGTTGTCACGGTACCAGAATTTCAGTATTCGGTATCAATACCAGTGAAAATCCACGGTTCTCGGTACGAATTTCGGTACCAAAGCAAAACACAAAAACATGCTAATTAAAAAATTTGACTATACTTTCATTTAATCCAAACTGTGTACATATTTCATTTTAAAGGGCTTTTAAAACCTTCTAGAGTTATTCAGCCAAGAATAACAACTAAGTTAGCTAAAAAATTTTTTTAAAAAGCCCAGAACTGCTTTTCTGACTGATATGACACAAACAATGTTAACCATTTGTACATTCTCTAACACGCATATTTTAGATTCACAATTCATTTAAAAAAACTCTGGTGTGTAAAAATAGTAAATATCATCATGTCCTCCTGTTTATTTACCCTAATAAAAGTTATAGGAGCATTAAATAGTTAATAAAGAAACTTC
>NW_015538026.1:2286608-2287114 GCF_001515605.1 Sinocyclocheilus anshuiensis | reverse complement strand
TTTGGAAAATCTATTTGTGGCGGTCAGTTTTGATATTGTGGCGGGCCGCCACAAATAAATCAATGTATGGGAAACACAATGAAACTTACCTGCTTGAACTCTTTCATTTGCTCTTGGTGTCTGTCTTTAAAGTGTTTTGTTAGTTTGGCGGTGCTCTTTCGTTCCTCCATAATCAGTAAAATCATGTAACGAGACTTTTGCAAAACGGGATGCGTTTGATTTATTTAAGTTGATTAGATTTATTTATGTTTTTAAAAGTGTGAAAGAACTTGCGCTTCCTCGGGAAGATTACTGTGGATGCGCTCAGAGACGGAACACAACACGGACATGTAAAGTCATCTTTTAGCGCCTAAACGGTCAAACACACACAAAAATGTGTCAAAATGCGGTGCTTAGTGATTATTCACGTAAACCCTAGTCGGTTATGTAATAAATGAATGTAAAGAGTTAAGAATGAAAATACTTGTGTAACAGTAAAATGGATCTGTGTGGCTCTCAAAGTGACA
>NW_015538026.1:2270948-2284955 GCF_001515605.1 Sinocyclocheilus anshuiensis | reverse complement strand
CTTAACAGTAAATTGGATCCGTGCGGCTCTTAAAGTGACAGCGGGCTACATTGCTGCCGACTGTGTGCTTAATATTAATCAAACAACAAAAGACACATTCAAAATCACTCACTGCTCTTGACTGAACGACTTTTGTAGCTTTAATAAGAAACAAAGGAATTTTAATTCTTACAGTGAAGACTATGCTGTTTTATTTTACATTATGTTATTCAATTTCTCTAGTAGGCCGTTAAACTGAATACTTTAGACTTGCATTAAAAAAAAATGCAAAACAAAAATTTGTTTCATTTGTATATTATTTATTCTATTGTATTCTTTTGCTTTTTTATTACTGGCATTGTATTCCTTAGCTTTTTTTATTACGGTTTAATTATTTTCAATAATTTTGAGGACCTTTTTGTTGTTGTTTTTTTAACCAATATTAGTTACTCTGGTATTCTGTGGTATTGAGAATTGTGACATTTCGCTGGTCTCTATAATGTAGATGTCATAGCAACCTAATTTACAGAAAATATATATTTGATATATGTCACTATCTTTAAATAAATCTTTCATATAAAGATTTGGTCATATGGCCCACTAATAATTGTTTTAAATAATCGTGATTACAATATTGACCAAAATAATCATGATTATGATTTTTGTCATAATCGAGCAGCCCTACTTGGTACCACCAGTACTTAAAAAAAAACCTGGTACCGTAACATTTTCATTTTTTTAGTACCGACTTGGTACCGAAGTACCAGGACTTTTGACAACACTAGCAGCAAGTGGCAAAATTTTGGCAAGTTCCATGGGAGAATATCTAAAAAAAAAAAAAAAAAAAAGAGGATCCTTCAGTTTGTGTTGAGTGTGTCATTATTCTTTCCCTTCATAACCTAAAACCTGAATCACATCATCATAAAGAAGCTTCTGAAATCCTCAAAGTCTATTAGTGGTATCACCTGCATGCATAAACACACAGTGTAACTGTACACCCCTATGTGCCAATGACACTGAACACACAGCAAGACTGGAGAATATGGCTGGAAGTGTCAGGCAGGGACAGTTCACACAAAAATAAAACTTCTGTAATCATTTACGCATGCTCATGTTGTTCCAAACCTGTAGGAGTTTCTTTTTTTCAGAGAAACAAAGATGGTGATGAAATCACTTTAAAATATCTTCTTTTGTGTTCCACAGAAGTCATACAGGTTTGGAACAACATGAGGGTAAGTAGAAAGATTTTTCTTTTTTTCTTTGCCTTAACTATCCCTTTATTACACAAAAAACATTAGTAATATAGCTCACAGTGACTTACAGAAGGCACACACAGCTAGTCAAACACAAATAGCTCATCCCGTTGTTTTCACTGCTGGGTCCAATAAATAAAGATGCTTATCTTAGAGCACACGTTGTTTATTAATGCTGATCTAGGATCATTCTCAATTCTCTAATCCAACCTTGACTCGAAGCTAAAAACAGATGAGAGCTGTGCTGAGGTTAGTGTATGAAGGCTGTTGGGTGTTTGGAATCTGCACACATGCTGGGCAGGTTAAGAATGTTTCAGCATAACTAGAGACCTTAACTTGAGAACTGTTGCGTTTGTATTCAACATTTAACAGACACATTTTTCTCTAAATTAAAATTTCTTTGTTAAAATGCTTCATCATATCAAAGTAAGCCATTCATTTAAAAATATCCCCAAAAAGTGTGGTTCTTCAGTGGTGTTTGTCATTGGTTGTGCTTTTAATGCATGTAATTTGCCTGGCAAACAAAAGTCTTGGAAGCTAAGGGTATGAAGTCTCTGTAGAATAAAAAGATAACAGAGATTACACCTGAGTTTATGATTCGATGTGTGGGATACTGAACATCTGCTACACAAAACATTGTGAAAATAACACTGAACCTTTTTTTTCCCCAATAACTTATAAACCATTAAAGACAAACCTACTGTGATCTACAAAGTCGTTTATCAATGGAGTACACTTTTGTTGAAGCCATCAGCCTCCATTTTTTCAACTTATTTTTAAGTAATGGCATTTAATAGTGGAATTCCTGGTGAAAAACTACATTACCCATGATTCTGCAAAGAAATTTCCACCAGGCGGAGAATCTCGACAAGCAAATCATGCCCAAAAACTGCTCCCATCATGCACTGAGAATGACATGATAATCAATAGGTATGTTCGACTTGAAGCGGCGCTGTGCAGACCGATCGCTGTATGACATCAAAGTACTGCAAGAGCGATTCGAAAGAATAAAAAGAGGTGTCTGATGTCTAATTGCTCTCATGGTACTTTGATGTCATACAGCGATCGATCTGCACAGCGCCGCTTCAAGTCGAACACACCTAAAATCCCTTCGTTATTAAACGATGTAAACATATATTCAAATAAATGTAAAATATATTGTTTCTATAATCACAACTTTAAATAGATAGTTTTATATTTATCCATTGTTTTTAAATTGTTTATGTAATTTTAAATGCTTTTTAGGACCGTTAAGTACTAGGGATGTAACGATTAATCGTGAGCTGATTGAACATCGATTCAAATATGTGACTATTCAAATCAGTTGAGATGCCAAACAAATCGCGATACAATTTAGTAGGAGTTTATATGAATGTATCTCTGAGGGGAACTGACTATCATTAGAAAAGTTTACGTGGCATTTTCTTTTCATCTTGCCTCTGAACAATGCATATTAAAGTAGTGTTCATAAGTGCAGCTCTGCTTTGTTTACAGCGGTAACCCAGGAAACACTGTATCATTGCTGTTCATAAGCACCACCTGCTGTCAGAGAGTGAATCTGCGTCTCTTTCAGCTCGTCTGCTGTTTCGATCAGATGTGTTTTATGTAGTATAGTTTCACAAAACTAAAGTCAGACCATTCTGTTTTTGCTTCAAATTTAGAAATTATACAGTCTAATTTAGATTAAAAACTACTCATGCTGCATATGCTGCATCTTTGTTTGGAACATGATTAAAATCCAGTGGTTGCCTCTAATTTTAAATGGAAAGAGCACAGACAAAAGCCTTAGTTTGTTCATAGTAAGAGATTTCTTTTATTTGTGTAACTTGTTTGATTTGGGGTTTGTTTTAAAATTTCAATTTTGTTTTGTTATATTTCAATTTCACAAAGAAGCGTGCAGCAATAGCCTAATAAAATGACACCCTTTAATTTACTGTATAATGTCTTCAATCTCATTTTGTTAAAAAAATCGTGAGAAAATCGAACTGTGAAATCAAAATCGTGAATCTAATCGAATCGTGAGTTGAGTGAATCGTTACATCCCTATACACAGTCTTGTATCTTTTTCTTCTTTCTCAAATTTCAAATACTTATTTGGTTAAAATCTAAGTTTGTAATGTTGTGATTCACCTTGGTTCATAGCTTATAACTTTTCATAATATTCCCAAATAGCAGTCTACTTCGCAAAATCTGGAATTGGTGATAGCCAATCAACAGCAAACGCCAGACACAAGCACACAACTGCCTCATGCTTCTGTGGAGCAGCAGCGGATCCTAAGATCGGATTCTCCAATGACAGAAGAGCACAGAAGATTAAACTCTAATTTAAAGGCCTCCTGAGGCCTCGCAGCTGTTTGGCTTCCTTATCACACTGAGAGAGGAAACACTTCCTGTGTATCTGACACATCAAGGCAGGAAATCAGAAACAAATATCTCACAAATTTAAATAAAGTGCTTAAGTTTAAAAGAAACAATGATTAATATCACATCGTTGTAAATAATGACTGCGCATTTCTAGGCGGTGAGTGCGTCTCTGATTTCAACTTACAAAGAAAGAAAGAAAAAAAAAAGCCTCAGCATAGCAAAACAGAATGGACAGATTTCTCCAAACTAAAAGGACAGAAAAAGCAGAAGGGTCTGACCTACTTGAATGTTTGTTCTTAGAGAGAGGGGGAGTTGGAGAGGAGAAAAAGAGGGTGTCCTAATTAAAGACCGTCCTCTCTTCCTCTTCCTCCTCCTCTACTCTACTCTTTTTTCCCCTCTTTCTCACACGATCAGGTCGCCATCAGAGAGTAAATGGACTGTAGCCCAGAGGGCTAACACTGACCTGAAAACAGCTTTCCATGGACAATCACTCAAAATTAGTGACAATGCACACTACAGTACAAACTGATCTTTAAGCAGTCAGAAAGTGAGCAAAAAGTAGCAGCTACTAGTTGGGACATGTCCGCTTCTCTATGTTTTTACAGTGAGTGGTGTCGTAAAAAAAAAACCCGAAATCATCTAAAATTCTAAATACTCTTATTTCCGGCATAAAGAATCTGCTTTCCTTTTCCAGCAGAACGACACATGGGAATCCAGCTGTATTAATGCTGACCTTTGTGAGATCAAGGGTTTTCAACCTTATTCAGGTCAAGGACCGCTTGGTGGTTAAAGAGACAGAGCAAGGAATCCAGAGGGGGACGGGATGAGAAAGAACCAAGAGCTGTTTAACAATCGATGTCCTTGCTGGTGGATGCTCTAATTTCCTCTACTTTACAAATATCTGATACCACAGGAGCAGAAAACAGCCCAGAGGAACCAACAGCATACAGACGCCCCTCCAGGACATCTACTTGATTTTAGCAAGCAGGAAACCACCCTTAAAAACATTCTGCTTATGTAAGATAAATGTAAACAAACAAACCTCCCAGTCTGTTAAACACATTTAATAATTCATTTTCAGATAAAACGTCAGTTCTGTTTTGATTATTTTGCAATTATTAAGCATGTGCAGTGTTTGCATCACTAATGTTATTTGTGGCTTAGTGCCCACTAAAGCACTGAAGGCTGCTTCCGAATCAAACCAGTGCACCTCACTTTGATGTTTTAGACAGTGAGCTGAATAATGACCCAGATATCGACCTGCACCTCTCAGAGAGTGGTGTGGCTGCGGGCCCACACCTGTTGGCAATGCTGAGGTGGCACAGCAGATGCAGCCTCCTATGACTGGTATACTTACACATTCTGATCAAGAGAGACTAGTGCTTTCCAGACCCTCCAATCCTTTTCTGCGTCAGTTTATCAGAGTCAAACTCATCAGATTAAAAAATGGTAGATAGATAAGCAGTGAGTCATGCTCTTTCAGTATATACAGTGAATATTACAGTCCTCAGTAGGCACAAAAAAATCTGTCTAGGTAGGCAGCTCAATACGTTTTGTGCCACAGCCATTGAGACCTGGAGAAGTAAACGTTGTCCTAACATGGTGGTGGTCTTTTTCAGAGAGAATAGCTCGGAAATTCCTGCTGAAATGTGTCCTCTTCCTTCCCAAACACAGTGAGGGAGTCACTGCTTTAAACACAAACACCTGAATCATTCCTGTCTAACAAGTTTTGAAATGAACATTTCGCTTTCATTAGCCTACAAAACAGACCATGACCAGATGTTTCTGTTCAAAACACACTTGGGTCAATGACAAACGAGGAAATCCTGGATTACAGAAAGTTGTTTATATTTGTGATGGTTTCATCATTTTTTCAAAAACATTGATTCTGTTTTCTAAAAAACAATTAAACTTAATACATTTAAGTGGTGTAACCATCAAGCATACAGTATCTAAAAGTAATTAAAATTAAACTTTATTACTCAGTTTCAATTAAGTTTTCAAACATAATTATTCAAACAATTAATGTAAATATAATTATTTTTATTTATGAATATTTAATTTAAAATTACATTAATCATTTTACTAATTATCTTATGACAGAAAGAATAATTCCAAATAATTACTCCAGCATTTCCTTTCTTTCAAAAATTCCTAAGCCACCAACATCCATATAATGGACATTAAGTTACTTGTCATGTGACTTCGACAAGGCGGCGTTCAGGAGGCGACTTGCTCCGTGTCGAATACATTTTTTTTTCTCTCGAAGACTTAAGTTTTCATCTCACGTGAGTGTACATTTTAATCATATCATATTACTTAAATGTTATGTGTAACACTTTTGCAATTAATAACAACTTAAATGCCCATTTAACATATCCTTTTAAAATAAATGACCATCACGTCATTGACCCAAAATTAATAAAAAGAAAAAACAATTTTTGGGATGAAACATTCGTCAGCGCACAAATGTGTAACATGAACACGCACTACGCTGAAACTTCACGTTAGTAGTTCTATTTCGAGGCGCGGTCTTTCATGAACGCGAATCTATGGGCCTTTATGAGCGTGTTACAGTGTAATGTTTGCGTTTCTTAACTGAACTACGACCTCATGGACCTAAACACAACGATGTGAGATGTTCAACAGGGGTGTTGCCTCCCAAGCCAAATTCATCTGAATCCAGTGCTGTGGTCAAAAACAAACACTGCGCTACCGAGCTGCGCGTGAAAACAAGTAGTGACCACCGCGAAACACGCCGCAACTTCGGCGACGCCTTTGTGTCCTAATAGATCACAACTAGATCTGTTGGTTTGTATGTTTTCCAGAATTTTTAAGAAACTCGTCAAGTTGTTGAGCTTCATTAAAGACGCTTTTCTGAAGCCAACACCTACTTCTTTTCTCCCTGCAGAAGTGTTGAGCCGTAAAGGGCTCTTCCTTTATCCACGGTCTAATCAGAACTACTAATAACCCTCAATGCTTTCAAAATAAACTCTTACCTTCTTATCAAACTGAAGTTTCAAAACTGAAGGTTTCGTTTTTGCTTGGCGCAGTGTGTGTTCAAGTGTTTGGCTGGCCGTGGAGGAGCGGAGCGCTGCCGTTAGATCCTCCCACAGTCCACAGGCGGCTGGAGTTCTCTATGCCCGATCGCTATTAGCTCGAAGGGCGGAGCTGCCGGTTACAGCCGCGCCCCCAGCCGTTAAAATAGTATTACATCATTGGCGCGAGCGGCGGTAGGGGGTTGAGGTGTGGGCGCAGTGAGAGCAGGACCAGTTGTTTGAATTCAAAATGCACCATATGCAGTTCTGTATGGTTCCTCAACGATTCAGTCTTCTGAGTCGGATTTTGTAATAAAGCGATCGAACCAGTTCACGAAACCGGTCTGAATGATTCATTCACGAATCAGTCAAATTGTTTCTCAAATGACTCACCGACTCATTGAACCGAGCTCATTTCAGAAGGTCCGATTCGCATAAACTGAAAGCGTGAAGCCAAGTGGAATTGGTTTTATTCATAGCATTGTATTCAAAATAGCAAAACTTTTTTAGCAGAATTATATGAACTTTAGTATTTTGTATTGTAAAGTTGTTTTTGAATCCTAAATTACTGTTTTTATGAATCTTGGCTGCAAATTGCAAAAACAAACTGAACTGGATGCGTTAGATTAAGTAAAACTACTGCGTTATTATTAAAAGCTTATTTATAAATCTTAAACGAAAGCCGTGCCGATATGTAACCGTTTGTTTGAATCGAACTGTTCCAAAGAACCGATTCGCGCAAATGAGTCGGACTTTTCATCAGTGACTTTGAATCAGAGCGGTTTTGATACCAGTTGCAGCAATTATACTTATTAGAATAGACATATCGCATTGACATCAAACTTATGCAGACTTATGGAAAGAATGGTTATGAACCGGTTGACTTATGTAATCGAGAGCAGAAACATTTTTTCAGCATGTCACTGTGGATTTCGAAAAGGGCAAATATATGGATTCAATCTTGTGTTTGGAAGCTGAAATTTGAAAGGCTCAAATTAACAAAGAGGTTTTAGTGGGAGTCTTTTTCGATGTAGAAAAAGCTTATGATATGTTGTGGAAAGAGGGGCTTTTAATGAAACTGATAAGCTTGGGAATTGATGGAAAAATGTATAACTGGATTTTGAGTTTCTTGTTTGGAAGAACGATCTGCGGTCCACTTATTCTCGGATTCTCCCAATTGAGAATGGAGCTCCCCAGGGAAGTGTGAGCAGCCCTATTCTTTTTAATTTAATCTTTCATAACATTGATACTGGAATATGAAGATCATTGTATGCAGATGACGGAGCATTATGGAAAACGGGGCACAATGTTTAATTTGTAGAAAATAAAATGCAAAATGCTGTGAATGAGGTGGAGAAATGGGCGAATAGTTGGGGTTTTCGGTGGCAAAAACACAATAAGAAAAATAATCCTATCTTGAATATCAAAATGTATGGTCATCAGTTGGAACAAGTAAATGTACAGTAGTATATTTCTATGTGGATGGACTCTAAATTAAACTTTAGAATTCATATTCAGAAATTGGTAGAAAAATGCAAAAAAGGAATAAATGTATTAAGGTGTTATGAGGAGCTGACTGGGGGGCAAGCTGTCACTCACTGAAAATAATTTATTGTGCAGTGATTAGGTTCTGCGAACAAAAACTTATTTAAGGGGTTAGTTCACCCTAAAATGAAAATTAGTGTTTTACTCACCCTTGAAGCATCCTGGGTGTATGTGACTTTCTTCTTTCAGACAAATCCAATCAGAGTTATATAAAAAATTGTCCTGGCCCCTCCAAGCCTTTCAATGGGGGTAAGCGAGTGTTTGTTGTCAACAGTTCAGAAGATGTGAAATAAAGTGCGCGCATCCGTAATAAAACGTCCCTCACACGGCTCCGGGGCATGAATAAAGGCCTCCTGTAGCAAATCCATGCGTTTTCGTAAGAAAAATATCCATATTTCAAACGTAATAAACACTTTTTTTATCAGTTCTGCCATCTGTCATATGCGGAAGGCTTTCCGGCGGATGACGTAGGACGTCGGTGTTGTGTGATTAGTGACAAGCGTGGAGAGAAAACAAAACAACACGCCGTTCACAAATTAGAAGCACAAAACGAGGATTTGTAAAGAAAAATGTCGGAGGATTTCAATATAAGCCAAGAGGAGACTGGTTTTCCTTTGCTGAAGTAAGGAAACTTTGTTTCTTGCGCATTGCGCATGGATTCGCAGGAGGCCTTTATTCACCCCCCGGAGCCGTGTGAGGGACGTTTTATTACGAATGCTTTATTTCACGTCTTCTGAACTGTTTATAACAAACACCTGCATACCCCCATTGATAGGCTTGGAGGGGCAGGATAATTTTAATATAACTTCGATTGGATTCGTCTGAAACAAGAAAGTCACATACACCTAGGATGCTTCGAGGGTGAGTAAAACACAGGCTAATTTAAATTTTTGGGTGAACTAACCCTTTAAAAAGATAGAGGTAATACAAACCTCTTTGTTGTGCAGGCACTGCAATCTGAATTTGTTGTGGAGCATTTAGAACTTCTATGGTGGTATAATTACAAGCTGAAATGGGAAAATTGCCTCTAGAACAACGTAGGCTTCAGTTGAGGCCTTCAGTTGAGGTACTGGTCCGGTGTAAAGGGACACCTGGAAAGCCATCCAGTTAGACTACCGCAGGGCTGTGTGTTAAGTCCTTTCTTGTATACACTTTACACAAACGACAACATTAGCCCGTCACCCAGCATAAAATACTTAAAATATTCTGAAGACACAGCCATTCTTGCCCTGCTCAAAGACAATAACTCCATTATGGACTATCACACCACTGTCATGCACTTTGCCCAGTGGTGTGAGGATAACCACCTGAATCTCAATGTCAGCAAGACAAAAGAGCTGATAGTCAGTCCCCCTTCACCCCAGCACCCTATTGTTATTCATTTTCAAACAGCTGAAACAGTGGACAGTTTCAAATATCTTGGAGTAACATTGGACAACACACTTACCTTTGATCAGCACATTACGGACATTCAGAAAAGAAGTCACCAAAGACTATCAGTCATTCATAAACTCAAAGGACTTAATGTTGCTCCTTGATTATTATTGCTACTTTATCAAAGCATTAGTCAGCCAATTCTGTTGTATTGTTCTATCTGTTTTTTCAACATGCTCTTTTGTTAAAAACCGGACCAAACTCACAAAGGTGTCCAATATTGCTGCGAAAGTTATAGGTCTTCCAACACCCAACCTCATAGAACATCGCTGAGTGTTATCTTAACTGTTCTTTTTTTTGTATTATGTTGGTTATGTTGTGTGTGTTAAACAAGTGCAGTGCTGTGGAAAATAATGTCCCCCTTGGGGACAATAAAGTTAAAGTTACTTCTGAAAGATTATTGGGAATATAAGTACAAAGAAATAGCAAGCTTTGGTTGGGTAGTAAGGAATGAGGCAAACAGCTTGGGATTGAAAGTCCTTGCCCCTTCTGTTGCTATACCAGCAATTCCCCCTTGGATGTTCCCTATGATTGATTTACAAACAGCGGCAGCTGGTGGAAAATTTTCTAGGTAGGGCGCCACATCCAACAATTTTAGCATACATCCCAGTATGATTGATCCCAGTATAACAAAAGGAAAAGTATTAAGACTTGAAACATATAATATTAATTGTTTTACCAAATTCAAGATTGAGGATGATTCCCACAAAACTATATTTCCTGCAATCATTTTTCAAGATAAATTAAAACATTTTAAAATTTTCATAATTCACAATTTATGTATACAGCGCAACCCCAAAAACTGTGAGGAAAAAATAAATGTTACATTTGATTACGGATGCTTTATGTCATGTCTTCTGAACTGTTTATAACAAACACCTGCATACCCCCATTGATAGGCTTGGAGGGGCCAGGATAATTTTAATATAACTCCAATTGGATTCGTCTGAAAGAAGAAAGTCACTTACCCCCATTATAAGGCTTGGAGGGGCTAGGACAATTTGTAATATAACTCCAATTGGATTCGTCTGAAAGAAAAAAGTCACATACACCTAGGATGCTTCGAGGGTGAGTAAAACACAGGCTAATTTGCATTTTTGGGTGAACTAACCCTTTAAAAAGATAGAGGTAATACAAACCTCTTTGTTGTGCAGGCACTGCAATCTGAATTTGTTGTGGAGCATTTAGAACTTCTCTGGTGGTATAATTACAAGTTGAAATGGGAGAATTGCCTCTAGAACAACGTAGGCTTCAGTTGAAGCCTTCAGTTGAGGTACTGGTCCGGTGTAAAGGGACACCTGTTTTTTTTCTGGTAATTTGTTTAGTGAATTTTTTATACATACTGTATATATATATATATATATATATATATATATATATAAGTCAAGCTGCACTATCAAACAGGACCACATGGAGATGCCAACAGATGCTATACCAGTTGCCTTAACCTGACTGTATATACAGTATAGATATATACGGATCCATTCAGAATTATTAAACGGAGGAAAACACAAATTAAAAAAGCAAATAAAAACATTCTGAATTTGTCAAATGTGGCGATCTGAAGGCGGCTCGACATCACCAGTGAACAGTTCCTCTGTCAGAGTGAGTGTTCGTGTCTGTGTCTACATAAACACCACTGGCCATTGCAAACTCCGTTAAAAACACGCTTCTTCAGCGAGGGTCCATTATAAAAACACGCCAGACATGCTACCATACTGAAATGTGCTCATGCAAAAAGCTAACAAAGAGCACACATTCACAGTCTGTTTGTTTACACATTAGGCCTAATAATAATGGACTTGCACGTCTAATAGTGTACGATTGCTCTATGTCACTGTAATCGTCTTTACCTCCATTACAATCATCATCCATCTAAACTTTATTGGTGAGATACTGGTTTGCTTTATTCAGCCCATACCGACTTGTCCTGACTTCATATTTTTTATAGGGTGTTTTAACGACACGTCACCAATCCAGAAGTCAGCCATGTTGCCAGCACTGAATGTAAACAATGCCAAATGGAACTCGTGTATTGGCTTGGCGAAAAAATTAAGTAGTTTGCGACATTTTATAAATGTTGATATAAAAACTATTGCGAAATGTCGTTTTTTCCATCAACCGATGTTATGTGACTAAAACGTAATTTTTTCCTCTCACGATAAGTCCTAGCGACGAGTGTTGGTAGGTTTACTATATCGCAACCATCACACTAGCCATTATTTTTAATCGAAGGAGAGGTAGATGTGTATCTTCAGCGAAGCAACACAGAGAGCACATTCAACACATTCTGAAATGTGCTGATCATGTGACTTTTACATACGCCAGGTGACCTGTAAATGCGACAAAACTGTTTCCATTGCAGTTTTGTGAAATATTCCTTTTTCAAACTCCCTGAAAAACCACCTCATGCAAGTGTACAAACTTTTTTGCAATATATGGGAGTTTTTGCAAAATTGACCTTTCCATTGGACGTATTGGTTTCGGAACAGTTCAACCCAAATATTCAGATGTGTGCAGCGCGTTTTATGGAGGACGAGGACTGTTTCCTGGGAGAGTAGCCTACAATGCCGGTGTCTGTTTCTATAAAGTGGGACAATTCCAACTTTGCAAGGACAGTCTGGCGCTTCTGACTCACAGCCTGTAAGTAAGTTTTCATATTTAAAGAATTTGCCACTGACGATTCAAACGCGAGGTTTGAGCAGTGTAGAGTAGCGCTTGTTTGTTGTTTCTCAGATCACAAATGCAGACATGGTTTTATGTTTACGCAGCGCGATACGTAAAAAGACAGTATAAGTCATTATAATCAGTAATTATGTCCCCACTGGATGCAACAAATGCCTCGTTTATAATGGGTTTTACTGGTGTTGTCTCGTCGTGCCGGGACACGGCATCACAGTATGGTAAGGAGCGTAACATTTCCGTCACACGCTTGAGGTATTCGGCCAATCACAACACACTGGATAGCTGGCCAATCAGAGCACATCTCGCTTTTCAGAACGATGAGCTTTGTAAAAATCGACGCGTTTCAGAAAGGCGGGGCATAGAGGAGAAACAATAATGTACATTATGTGGAAAATAATGTGTTTTTTTAACCTTAAACCGCATAAACACATTGCATTACACCAAATACACAAAATAATGTTCTTTTTAGCAACGTCATATGACCCCTTTAACTTTAGTTTGTCAAATTGTTGCGCCTTTTCCTGCTTACTAAGTCCTTCTCCATATGATTTAGCAGCTTTCACACATTTCTTCCGTGGTTTAGACATCATAAATTAGTAGAACAACATCTTCAGTACATTAGCCATGCAATCCATGCTGTTGTTCACATCCGAGTATCTCCAATATGGCCGCACATCCGGGTAACTGACCAAACTGTGACGTAGGTGCAAACGCTCAATTAATAGAGGTATGTTTGTTCTCACCAATCTCTGCACAAGTTAAGGTTACATATGATGACGAAAGCACATTGGTGCTAGCCCTCCTGGAACTCATAGAGATTGTATTGCAGTGCCTGCATTTCGGAAAAAAAAAGTCTTTGTATGGAAGTCTATGAGAACACTCGGGAGCGATTCTCGGCCAGAGTGAAATTGCCCAAAAAGGGGCAGTACTCCACAGAACGTGACTTGACGATGATTGGACTATATATCCAGAGGCAGAACTAACAGTCTACAGTGACAGCTGTGGTTGAATGTGAAAGAAAAAAGATCCCTCCCTTTCGCACTTTGGTGGTGCGTCGCCCTATCGCCCTAATGAAAAAACTGCCCCTGTTTACAAATACACAAAGTAATAAATAAAACGGAAATGAACATACCAGCTGATATAGTAGTTCAACAATATATAATTCAAGAATATTATTCCGTATTACAGGTATTTACAGATGGGTCAAAGGAGCCAGACTCTGGTAGAACAGCAGCGGTAGTATACATTCTTACCTTTAAAATAAAAATGGTAAAAATAATAGCAGATCATGTGTCAGTATTCACTACCGAGTTATTAGCTATTATACTAGCTCTACAATGGATCGAAGAAGTACAGCTGTCAAGAACTGTGTACTGACTCAATGGCTGCTCTCACTAGCCTATTGAGTGGAAAATCTGAAGCACAGCAAGATTTAGCATTTGAAGTTTTACAATGTTTGTTTAGAACAAGGCAGTAAGGGATATTGTTAAACTTCCTCTGGGTGCTGGCCTATGTGGGTGTGGATGGAAATGAGGAAGTAGACCTGCTGGCAAAGAAGGCCTTGAATCATGCTGCATATGAAAGGGAAAGACTTCAATTAATTCAGGAATTTGGATGGCTGGGAATTGATAACCTTTTGCAATCACAAGTTCATGATATATTATTTAAGTATCTAAAAAATACAGGAACAATGGATAGAATATAGGTAT
>NW_015538026.1:2238448-2265948 GCF_001515605.1 Sinocyclocheilus anshuiensis | reverse complement strand
TGAAGAGACACGCGCTGCACAAACAAGTCCGACAGAGAGCCCTTGACTGTATTGCGCTCAAGCTCTCTGGTATTAGTTTACTTGTCAGCTCTCAACCCCTGGGGTGCCGAAGTTGCATGAGTACTCTCGAACGATTTACCAGGCCGGGTATGACCTCAGGGAGTTCAGCCCGTCTTAGCCTTGGGTTATTGTTAACTTCTCTATGGGCATTGCTTGCTTATGGAAGTTATAATACTTTTATAGTCGTTCCTCTACCTTAGCACGGTGTGATTGTACTGTGTTCCCATAGCATCTTAAGCAGACGCAGTACGAGTGTAATATCGACAGGGAATGTACTCGGTTACTAACGTAACCTCAGTTCCCTGAGATACGGGAACAAGTACTGCGTTGCTAGCCGTGCTGTGTAGCCACACGACTCAGTCGTCGCTTCAGTCGAAGTAACCTGAGAATCCTGTGGCGAATGCCCGCTTATATAGCCAGATGGCCCTGCCCATTCTGGCGGGCTTTGTCGCTATAGGCTCGTGCGGATCAACTGCCGTGCAGTTTCACTGCGTGATTGAAAAAAGGCTTCAGTTCAGGAGAGAAAAGACTTTTTCCTATAGCGTCTTAAGCAGACACGGTACTCGTTCCCGTATCTCAGGGAACCGAGGTTACATTAGTAACGAGTACATTATCTTGATTGCTAACAGTTCACAAACATTTCACACAACTATAAACACAATCTCAAACGCACTAACTTGCAACCTCAGTGTTCCATGTCCAAATAAAATATTTTAGTCAAAAACATATTCTCTTTTGTCAAAATCAAACTTTAGTCTTATGTGACACACAACCTAACAAATACTGCCTAGAGAACACTAGTGAGATCAGTTAAAAACACTGTTACAAAAAGCTCCATATTATAGTATACAACATAAATAGAGGTATGCAGATACAGTGAAATTCAACAATAAGCTTTTAGAAAAATGTATTTTCATTACGCTACTGTAAAAGGTTATTTTACAGCATGAAAAGCCCCAGAAAAGAAAAGTTCAAATACAGAAGAATTGAATATGAACTCGCTATGCAGCACAATATTCTGTCAGTACAGTAAAAACGAAATAATTTCAGCATTCTAGGCCAAATTGCATTACAATATTGGTAACAATCATATCTGCCATACAATAGCAGTTTCTTGGTCTTCTGACAAAATACGTTCTCTACCTACCCTAGAAAGGCATCTCTCAGATATAGTACATAATACAGTACATGTCAGAAATACTTGGCAACAAATCCATTTGACAGTTACGTGCTGTAGTATTTCGTTTAGTGCAGTAGTTTTGAGAAATAATTTTCTCTTATTTTGCCTTTGTTTTGAGAACCGAATGAATAGTTTGGGAAATTGGGCCAACATTTTCTATTTTTTCGTACATGCTTCTGCATGTTGGTGACTTTGACTTTGCTTTTGTTGACAAAAGCTTTTTCAAATATTATTTATATATTATGATACTTATTATATTAGTTATAATAATGATAGTAGTAGAAAGAAATAGAATTAAATAATGATGCTAAACGACTAAATCTAGAATAATAGAACCACAAAATGGAGTGTAACACCATTACCCATGTAATATTGCTAAATGGTTAGTAAAAGAAAATATTTAAAAAATATATTTTTTCTCCCGTTTTACCAAAGTGAACTTTGTTGTCCGTTCATCCTGACTAGCAGGGTTCAGATTATAATTTTTCTTATCTTAAAAGCCCCACATTGCAACCTATTTATCGAATAAAATTGTCCTTTTTTTTGTTTGTCTTTTATAAAACTGTTAATCCTTCTTTGGATGGATGTGCTCTTTGTTTCCAATTCTTAAAAGAAAATAAATCCACTAGCATCTTCTTTTACTAAAAGCAGCCCATGTGAGTCCCAGGAGGACTTTTTTGTGTGTATCACCCAACACCCCTCCCCCCAGACTTCCAAATGCCTTCGCTTGATTTTATCCTGATAAGCACAAAAGCTGCTTTTGTGAAGAAAGCAGTGCGATAAACAGCGAGCGAGAGCGAGAGATTTGTCTTCCACCACAAGGCCACTGAGACTTAATCCCAGATTTTAGTAGTTTTTCCTGAAATGCTTTGGATTATGGAGAAACTGGAATGCAAGAACAGCCGCCGCGTGCCCCTAGCAGGAGAAAAAGAGAAGGATTAGGTACACGCGTAGAATGAGAGGATAAGGAAAAGAAGGAAGAATGCAGCTTTGTAAGGATGAGACAATCGAAGGATGGATGGATGAAAGGAGTGATATTAGGAGATTAGTCTCAATATGAAAATCGTTTTGGAGCGGAAATCCTGTGCAGGGATCATGACTAGGAAAAATGGTCAAATTGCCACTGGCAGCATCATAACCTTCGGTTGAGCAAAACAGTCTGTCCTTGAATGAACAAAAACAGTCGTCTTCATCAGGATGGTTAACAGTCTCAGATCAATAATTTCAATTTATTACACAATTGAGCTGTGTCTCTCTGACCTTTCACATTTAAAGCCTTCTGTAAATTGGGTGCTCACTCAGATGGTAAAGCTGCAGAGGAAACCTCTCTTCGCCTCTAATAAGCTGGTGTGAATTTGTTCTGTACAGAGAACTTCCTTTCAAAACCACCATGGCCTCATTGTCTCCCATTTTTCTCTTTCTCTCCCTCTCTTACTTCCTGTCTGATTAGTGCTTCTAAAGAGGCAGAAACATTTGGAAAATAAATGGAATTTTGAACTATGTCCATCTGTCTGTGTTCCTCTTCGGTAACAGGTGTCTGTTTCTTGAATATCTCTTCCTCTGTTTCTCTGCAGACCACCACAGTAATGGCCCTCGCTCATTGCTCATCGCAGCACCACCTACTCACACATTCAGAGTACAACTATTAGTGTGTGTGTGTGTGTGTGTGTGTGTGTGAGTGTGTGAGAGAGAGAGAGAGAGAGAGAGAGAGACTGGATGAATATAAAGAGGTCTGTGTTTGACAGTGTTGAGATAGTTGACTGAGGGATTATGGGTAATGGAGCAGTAGCGCTGGGCAACAGTATAACTGGTTAACAGAGAAGTGGGGTGTGAGTTTTGATATGTATTTTACATTTTATAATAACATGAAAAAACAGTAATGTTGTCAAATATTACTACAATTAATTTTTTTCTATTTTAATACATTTTAAAATGTAATTTATTCATGTGATGGCAAAGCTAAAATCTTCTGAATTCTTATTATTACTGTTGAAAACAGTTGTACTGCTTAATGTAATTGAAATATTTTTTAGGATTATTTGATTAATAGAAAAATTAACAGAACAGCATTTATTTTAAATAGAAATGTGTAACATTATAAATGCATTTACTGTCACTTTTGATCAGTTCATTGCATCCTTGCTGAATAAGTATTAATTAAAAAAAAACTAAACTTTTGAATGTTATTGTATATATATTTAAAAAATTTGAAGAATATAATACATTTTATCACTAAAATATGTATAATTGGATTTTTGCCTTCATTATGAAGTTATATTCAGTAAAATAATTTAAAATGGTCTATAAATATATTTGTTATAAAATTCATATTATATTAAATAAGAGACTACATGGAATATTTGTGACCTGCTCCATCAATGAGCCACTTTGTCCCAGAAAGAAATTTTGATTTTCTTTGCAATAAAGCAAAAAGAAAATCTTTGTCAACCTTTAAAGGATGAAATCTCAACATCAATTTGCATTAGAAAGTAATGCCATAAAATCTGAGACATTTTATTTTAGTGAATAAAACTCAAAATGTGTTTCAGGTTCAAAGTGACTCAAAATAATGGAGCATAAAAATCCATTTGTCACATCAGGTCTGTAAAACGTGAAGAGATTATGACTAGTTAGGGCACCTAAAAATGCACAAAAATAAAAATTTGCTGATAATTTACTCACCCTCAGGCCATCCAAGTTTGCTTCTTCTGGATTATTATGATTTTATCAGCTGTTTGGAATCTTATTCTCACGGCAACCATTCACTGCTGTGAATCCTTTGGTGAGCAAGTGATGTAATGCAAAATTTCTCCAAATCTGTTCTGATGAAGAAGCAAACTCATGTCTTGGATGAGTAAATTATCAGCAAATTTTTATTTTTGAGTTAACTACTCCTTTAACCTAAAATACTGATGAAAAAAAAAAAAACATTCTGATCATTCCCTGATCAGAAAAAAAACCACACTATGCCATCACTGCAGGTAGCTCCTGAAGAGTTTCAGCACCACAGTACAGTGGACAGCTCCAGCTACTGACTCAGGAAGGCATGAATTACATGATCCTGATGCCAGAATAATTGGACATAAGCCTGGTTTGCTGATGAATGTTTATCCTCCACAATTGCCCTTTTGTCAGGCAGATGTTGGCATGGGTAATATGTGTGAGTGTGCGAGCGGCCCGGCTTTTGAGGAGTCCCACGGGACATCACCTTTAGCTCACTGTGACTCATGCGCAGCCATGTTCAGCCCAGAGTAGAATATCACTACACACTCCACTGTGCCTCGTACAGCAAACCACCTTACACAGCACAGACACGCAGATGCAGCTTTCATATGCTAATGCTGATATTTTAGCAGTGCCAGTCTCCCCCTCTTGCTCTGTCTGTCTCTCTCCATATGTGTGTGCAAGAATGCCATTATGTCAGTTTTTGGAGGCGGTTTGTTGAATATCAAACAACATGAGTCATATAAATGGAGAGAAATATCCTTTTTCTGTTTGTTAGAGCAGAAAGGAGGCATCACACACACAGTGATAGACTTTCAGACTTCAGATGTCTTTTAAATTGTCACACCTTGTTGCATCATAGCGTATAAATGTGTAAATGGGACCACATGAGACAGGATATCAGCATGAACGACATGAAATACATAAACGACAAAATTCATAAATATCCTTTTCTTTTTGAGTTATGCAGCTCTGTAAATGTTCTTGTGGACTGGGGTCTATGAAGCTGTGTGTGCGCATTACTGGGCTTTATATGGCTGTTTTATAATAGTGTGGTTTATCTTGACATGCACATGGTGACTGTCGGCAGGAGCTGGTGAATGTTGCTAATGAGAGAAGAGTGAGCTAAAAGCAAGTCAGGGAACTCTGTATGCTACCTGTAACTGATTTAATGCATTAATGATCAGCTATCAGACAGAAACACACACATACAACTGCTCATTCTTTTCTTAAACGCACACACATAGGCTTTTAATCTCACACCTGATGATATCTGTGACATTAATGAAACCGTTTCAGTTTCAGGCTGTGTGTGTGTGTGTGTATGTCTGAGACGCTGTTTATCTTGACAAGCAACTGGTGAAGTAGATCCATCTGAGCATCACCTCATTCCTTTATAAAAGCACTCATCTTCACCTGCCACACACAGATCTGTTTGGAGAGAACTGCTTTTAGTGTGTGTGCGCGCGTGTGTGTGTGTGTGTGTGTGTGTGTGTGTGTGTGTGTGCGATTTTGCCTACATTATACTGTAGGTACCAAATGTCTGCAAAAGATATTAAATAACATGTTAATGGAAATGTACTGTGGCAATAAAGTAGTTTTATGTATAGTAAATAAATAGAACTGATTGTGAAACACCAGATGTGTAATATTCTGCATGATGATCTTATTGGTGTTTTTCTCCGTCATTGAGATTGAGGCCATTACTATATACTATAGCTATTCTTTATTTATTTCCTTTCAATAAAATATACAATAAAAAATCATCAGTTATTTTAAGAGAAAATGGATATTAATATTTTAACTTATTTCACCTATTTTTTTTGTCAGAATTAAAAAAAATGTAATTCTGTGTGCCCACAAATGAACCTTTCATTTCATCAACTTTTTTTTTTGAAGTCTGATCTATAGCATTCAAAAGTATGGACTTTTTTAAGGAAGTCTCTTATGCTCAACAAGACTGCATTTATTTGATCGGAAATACAGTAAAAACAGTAATATTGTCAAATATTATTACAATTTAATATAACAGTTTTCTATTTTAATATATTTTAAAATGTAATGTATTTTATTCCTGTGATGGCAAAGTTGAATTTTCAGCATCATTACTCCAGTCTTCAGTGTCACATGATCTTCAGAAATCATTCTAAAAATGATGATTTGGTGCTCAAGAAATATTTCTTATTATTATCAATGTTGAAAACAGTTGCGTTGCTTCATATTTTTGTGGAAATCATGATGCATTTTTTTTAGAGATTCTTTGATGAATAGAACATTCAAAAGAAAGGTATATGTAACAATTTTAAAGTCTTTACTTTTACTTTCGGTCAATTAAATGCATCCTTTCAGAATAAAAGTTTTTTCAAAAAAGTCTTCTTTTAACCTCATGTTGTTCCAAACATGTATGATTTTCTTACTGCTGTGGAACACAAAAGAAGATATTTTTAAGGATGTTTTAACAGTTTTTGTCCATATGATGGACAAAAGTCAGTGGTGTCTACACTGGACCACATTGACTTTCATTGTATCGAAAGTAAAAAAAAGAGACATTACTCAAAATATCTTCTATTATGTTTCACAGAAGAAAGAATGTCATACATGTTGGGTTTCCATATTTTATGGGGACATTCCACAGGCATAACTGTTTTTATACTGTACAAACTGTATTTTCTATCCCCTTACCCTACACCTAAACCAACCCCTCGCACAAAACTTTATGCAGTTTTAGATGTTCAAAAAAATTTATTCTGTAATGATTTACAAGCTATTTTCCTCGTGAGGACCAAAAAAGTATTTTGGATATTGCCATATTTGTGGGGAAATTTTGTCCTCATAACGTAGGGTATACCTGAACCACACACACACACACACACATACATATTTAGACAGGAGGGAACTCAGCACCCATAACTCAAGTCTTGTTTCTATAGCGTGTTTCACAAATCACATTGTTTGTAAGCAGCTTTACCGAAAAGAGAGCTTTAATATCTCCAGTGAGCAAACCACAAATGGCTGTAGGATGGGAAATAAATCACATGTACTGTACAATATCACCCTGCAGCCCAAGACTGGTTGCCCACTGAAGCTAAGCAGGGTTGAGCCTAGTCAGTACCTGGATGGGAGACCTCCTGGGAAAACTAGGTTGCTGTTGGAAGAGGTGTTAGTGAGGCCAGCAGGGGGTGCTCACCCTGTGGTCTGTGTGGGTCCTAACGCCTCAGTATAGTGACGGGGACACTATACTGTCAAAAAGCACCGTCTTTCGGATGAGATGTTAAACCGAGGTCCTGACTCTCTGTGGTCATTAAAAATCCCATGGCACTTCTCGTAAAGAGTAGGGGTGTAACCCCGGTGTCCTGGCCAAAACTGCCCCCCTGGCCTTTGTCAATCATGGCCTCCTAATAATCCCCAACCACTTGATTGGCTCTGTGACTCTCTCTCCTCTCCACCTGTAGCTGGTGTGTGGTGAGCGCACTGGCGCCGTTGTCCTGTGGCTGCCGTCGCATCATCCAAGTGGATGCTGCACACTGGTGGTGGTTGAGGAGAGACCCCCCCACATGATTGTAAAGCGCTTTGGGTGTACAAAAATACACAATAAAGCGCTATATAAATGCTTCATTCATTCATTCATTCATTCAAACCACACACACTTTTTTGATTTTGTAATATTCTTATTTACATACCTAAATTTCAGTTTCTTTCTTCCACTGTGTGTGTGTGTAAGAGGAAGAGGATAAGACAGATGGCAGAATGGGATGTGTTGAGGTTTGTTAAATTGTTCATGCCAACACTGGATTATTCTGGGCTGGAGTTGCTAACGTTAACAAAGGTAAATTGCTAAACAACTGCTAACAGTCTGTCCTGAAACTCCTCTCTGAAAATAACAATGTATCAAAAGAATGTATAGAACCCTAAAAATAGCTCTTATTAGCACCAACTTGACTCAAATTCCTGTTTAAAATTGAGAAAGCCCAGAAATCCCTTTCTGAGAAATTAAGACGTTTGAATTAAAGCTTAATATAGAAATGTTTTGAGATATTGTTGGTCATGAAACCAGACAACAGGATATTGAAAGCTAGAAACATTTTCAGAGTAAAGACTTCTACATGAAACTCTTGAACTAAGAGGTATAGCCATTACAAACTCAATAGTCTTTTCTGCTTTCTGTATTAGCTTAAAGTCCGATGCTACTTGAGTGGAGTGAGGTTAAAGTAGTACAATTTATTATCAGTAAAATCAAAGCTTGCCATTTTTCTACTGAGCAATGCCATTAATAAACTAAACAAAACATTGTATTGAGCTCTTTTTAAGCTTTTAAGACCTTTTGATCGGACGCCATCTGCTATTACATTTTTCTTATTTATGTAAATGTGGAACCATGACTTAACGAAAGAGAACCGCCTGCTCATTACTAATGAACAATTGATTGTATGAAGTGCATTATAAATGCAGGCTTTTGAAAGCAATAAATAAAGTGTCACACTTTTTTTTAATAGAACTTTTTATTATATAAAAAAATATATTTTTTTTATATATTTTCAATTTTTATTTTTTCCTGTGATGGCAAAGCTGAATTTTCAGCAGCCATTAGTCCAGTCTTCAGTGTCACATGGTTTGGTGCTAAAGTAACATTTCTTATGATGATCAATGTTAAAAACAGTTGCATCAAAGATGCAAAGTTATAGTTTTTTATAACTGCAAACTTGTGAAATATGTAGTAAAGTGAATAATTTTCTGTTATAACTCTTGTGACAGTTTGTGTGCACACCACACTAATTAAATGTATCTGCTTTCACTTTCAAAAGTTGCTCAGATGCATGTGAAACCACACACACATGCTGTACACATCATCTGATCTATGAATTACACAAACCACCCCATCACATCTGGGGATACTGCAGCCAAACAATGTAACAGATTCAGTTCATCTCACACTTACACTGGCATATGTACAGCTGCCCTGCAGAATAAGAGGTAGAGCTGCTTGGTTAATGTGTAAGAATACAACAGTCACTGAGAAACGTTTTTACAGCACTATTTGAATTATTACTTGTGTGAAGAACTTCTCTCTCTTCTCCTCCTCTCTCTTCCTCCCTCCCTCCCTTTTTACTCATTGACTGGGTGATACAGGAATGCAACAGTTTTCATAGCTTGGTCTTTCATATACATTTAAAAATAAAGATTCAAAAAGGGGGGGGTTTGAGAAAAATAGACAAAAAGAAGATAATTTGTTGACATATAATGAGAATTTAGCTCATGTGGATAGCATAGCGCAGTTAATTTGGTAGTGAAATAATACAACGATTTCAAACTGAAATCTCTGGCTTGATTTTCAGAATTTTTGGGGAATCTTAGCTCCATTTGAGATGCTTTGAAATCTCTTAAACACATGCAAGATTATTGGGTTCTTTGTCTCAGGAGATGCATTTGAAAAGCAGGATGTTCCCTTTGCTCTCAGTTTTATCTAATTTCTTTCTAGATGAAAAAGCTGAGGTATTAAAAAGATCTCTTTTGCGATTTATTTATTTGGCTTTGGGATTAGTTACTTCAGCATGGGTATAATTATTATTACTGTGTGTATAAATAGTTTGAGTATGTAATTCATCAAATTACTGTAATTAAACTCTTTGAAACTGAGATCACAAACACAGCTTTGCTCTGATGATCCCTGTCAGACTTGTGAAATACACAAGGGCAGAAGGCTAGCTCAGAGAGTCTGTGTGGTTAATTAATTGTTGTTTTGAAGTGTGTTAGACATAGAGGTGTTGAGATGTTGTGTTGTGGAAAGAGCCACTGACCCTGATGAGTGTTGACAGATGAGCTGACACCACCAACGACACCATCCTTTACTGTCTGCAGGGGTAAAACTGTCTACCACTTTCTCTTTGTTCTTATGTTTAAATCAGATTTCTAAGCTGGGTCTGCCAATGTTTGTTTGATCTCAAACTATTATTTTTATTACAATTTGTTTTTTTTGTGTGAATAATTCAACCTAAGCAAAGTTAGAAGCTAAATGTTTCATTGTCCCTTCCACATTCATTTATTAAGTAAAATTAAAATGTAATGTACACGTATATGACTACGGAATTAATTACTATTTTAAAGGCTTTACAATGTAAGCATCATAACAAAGTTATATTGACAGTTATATTCATGGCTCTCTGGAATATTCAACTGATCAGTTGTGGCATTCAGCAGTTTGATCAGCAATGTTCCTCTTGTACAAAACAAAAAAGGCCTATAAAACAATATTATTATGAAGTATATTTTTAAAGAAACAGTTCACTTAAAAATGAAACTTTACTCTAAATTCATTCATCCTCAGGCCATCTGAAATGTAGATGAGTTTGCTTGTTCATCAGAACAGATTTGGAGAAATTTAGCACATCACTTGCTCACCAGTGGATCCGCAGAGAATGGGTGCCGCCAGAATGAGAGTCCAAATAACTTATGAAAAACATTGCAATAATCCACAAGTAATCGACATGACACTGTAAAAAAAAATCCGTAAAATTTACGGTAAAAAACCAGCAGCTGTGGTTGCCGGAATTTTACCGTAAAAAATACAGTAGCAACGTTTTAGGTTTTACGGTTTTAACTTAAATACCGTAATTTCATTAACTGATATAATGTTAATATACCAACCTATTGAGGTACTGAAATCTGTTTTGTACCTTTGTAATACACTGATAACCACCAAATGCAGGTGGTGAGAAAGTCACATGATGAACCAAAGCCCATCACAAGCAGCTTTTAAATAATAACATATATAGAAGGTGCACAGTGTCATTCACACAAACGCTAAACACCATCATGGTAACACACATGAAACTGAAATAATGCAATAAACATTCATTTAACAACATTAGGTGTAACATATAACCCTAATATACAAAACTGATAAGAAAAAACTAAGAAGAAACATAGTTATTTCAACAAAAAAACATCAAATTTGAAATGTAAGCAGGGAATTCTGGGAATGTCAATTTACGGTTATTCACTGTAAATTATACGGTCTTTTTCACTTCCAAAAACGGTATACTACCGTAAAATTAATGTCCAATACATGTAATATCCAATACAGTTTTTCACCGTATATAGTAGGGGAATTTACCGTTAACCATTTAACAGGTTTTTACTGTAGCATTTTTACAGTCTTTTAACGTTAAATTCACGGTTAGTCCATCAATTCTTGCAAAGTGAAAATCTGCAATCTTGTAATAAACAATTCAATCATTGAGACGTAAAATATGAATCCTCTATAACATTGTTTTCTCCAGTAAAAAAGTTGTTTTGTCTGAGTCAGACCACTTGTGGATTATTATTCATCTACATCTTCCGTGGTCTGAGGGTGAATAAAATTTCAGCAAATTCTTGGGTGAACTATTGCTTCAAGTAGACACAATGAACATGTTAGGCAATGATTACAGCTTGTGATTATAATGATTACAATATAATAATAGACAGTTTTATATGTCGATCCAAAGTTGGCATCAGTCTCTCTGCTCTCTCCATTTTTTACTGTTGTTTTTATGCTTCTACTGTTACTTTTATGCTTCATTCTTGCCCCAGACACAGCTGTTAACCCAGCGCCATACCCCCTGTTAGCCTTTAGCCCAGTTGTGTCTGTCTAGCAGCGCTCCTGCTGTGAAAGGGTCTAATGCAGAGCAAACAAACATGTCAACAGTACATTCGCTCTTTCACACACACACACACACACGCACGCACGCACGCACACACACATATTGGTCTGTATGATAGGAGATGCCACTCACATAAGATATCAACAGTAAAAACAGATATCTGTTTTGGTCTGAAACGCACGTTAGCTTTAAACAATGGCTGACAATTTATATTTTCTCTCAGATTCTGGTCTCACTGGCTCAACATGTCAGACCAGCCCATAAAACCCACTTTGACCCAACAGATGGGTTTGATTTTATTGCTGATCTGAGAGCTTTTGGCCTCATCTAATGCTATTACATGAAGAACATTCACAACTGATCTTAGATCAGACCAAAGCCTCAGGGGAAGAGAAAGCGAGTGAGAGAAGAGACAGTAAGATGTCTCTGAAAAGCTTTGCTTTGAAGTGTAATGGAAAGCATTAGTTACTTTCAGGTGTAATAAACTTGAGCCAAATGTATCGACAACAGCAAATACCTTCTGAAAGGCTTTTAACAATGTCTGCCAAATGTCTTTCTCTACTTCTCTCTTAGAGAAGTAGTTTCCCTTAGTCTGTTCCTCTCTCTCTCAATCTCATTCCCCTGTCTCCCTGTTTATCCCCCATATCTCTTTCACTCTCTCACCAAACATTTCTATGACTCTTGGAAACTTGTCCACCCTACACACTGCAGGCGTTATACATCACTTAAGAAGTTTAACACACATGTATCACTCTTTGTGACTTCTGTTGAATTTCAGCTGTGGGGGAGGCACTCAGATCAACCGAGCCAAGAGTGCTCAATCTTCATCTGTTGAGGGGGGTTCATTTTGTCAAATGCCTCTTTGGTGCCAAAATGAGACCCAAGTGCAAAAGTACAGTACAGACTGAGAGACATTATACTCGATTCAATGGCAATCATTTCGAATAGTATATTTGGCTCAAGGAATCAATAAAACAGTCATGTATCTCTATGACCCTCAATTAAAATACATTTTGTTATGGCTTTTAGTTTCCCACTAAAAGCACTCACTGTGTAAATTATTTTTTGCAATATATATAATACTTTATGATTTTGTGTTATTCACATTATTTCTCAAAAGGTAGGTTCCTGTGAATGTGTAAGACTTCCAATTCATTAGCGGCTAGGAGAATAACAAAGTGCAGTAAACCATTAAACTCTTTGCACTAAAAACCAGTGTGTTAATGATTATGAGAATACATTTAAATAATATAATAACAAATACCAGTTTGCATCATCAGGTAGCATTATGGATTATTTCTAAATAGCTTTAATAACTCATTGAAAAACTAAATTAAAAAACCTTGCACAGTCAAGGTAAAAATGGCTGTGCCCACCCTCACATTTAAAATAAGGTGGATACTTTTAAACCAAATCCATTACTCATTATTATAACAAGTTATTCTATATATGGTAATTATACACCATTTAACCCAATTACACCATTTTTTAATTGAAAAAATAAAATTTTATTAATTATTTTTACGTCATTAAATACTAGAATCGAACAGTTGTCAGAGCTGTCAAAATTCAACCAAGGTGCTTGAAACAAATCTTTATATATTTTCAGATTTTGCAAATGTGACACATACGTTCAGAATTATTATTGCACAGCTATGTTTTAGATTTCACTTAGCCATGACTTACTTTTACTTTTAATATCCAATTTGCAAGAATCAAAACAAAATCATGCTAACAGGCTTGTTTAATTAAGATCATCCTCTTCTGACAATCCTAACAAAATATAAGATAAAAAAAAAAATATATATATATATATATGTATATATATAAATTGTATTTTCATATATTTGGAAACAGGCATCCTCGTGGAGAAAGTGTTTCTGAATTTTTGTTAATGTTTTAAGAAAATGCCCTTTATTGACACATTGTAAAAGTTCATGTGTTAAAGTAATATTTTATTGGTATGTTCATAAGACTTCTCATAGTCGGACAAATCTGTTTCCTGCCACCTTAAACACATATGTAGTAATCAGGTTTTGTGCGTTTAAATGGCAAGTTTAGCGAAGGCTTATGCCACTCAGATGAACCTGTAAAATATTAAAAAACAACTAATAAGCACAGAAAGAGTAGAACCGACAGGATAGCTGTCACGGACGCCGCTGAGTGGCGCTGATTCACTGTGCGTTGGGTTCTTTCTGACATCCCTGGAGAGCACACAGGGAGCGAGTCAGCGCAGCACAGCGCTCCAGACCTTTGCCTTCAGCACCAGCAGATCCAGATCCTGCGCAGAGCGTCTCCAGCGCGGACCAACGCCGTGAAAACAAGCCCAACAGGATACTACGTGGGGTGATGGCTCCGTTACTAACATCTGTGTGATTTTTAAATCAGACGCGAAAGCGCTGATGTGAAGTTTCACGCCGCTCTCATTTGAGTTGAGATGAAGATCTGAGACGCCGCCAGAGAAGGAACTTTGCGTCTCCGCGCGCCCGGACGCCCTGCGGGGACATCGGGCGCTTTTGTGATCAGAGGACTGAACTTCTTTTTTTGTGTTTGTGGGTTTCTGACTCTCTCTGACAGAGTAGATATAGGAGAGATCATTTGGTGCGGATTGTTCAAGCCTCTCCGATTCGTGGATGGAATAAATCATAATGGAACGGCAATGAGACCCGTCTCTGCTGCTGGGCAATAATCCGGACCACCGCACCAACAGGTATGCAGCTTTTGCTGTTTATTTGGTTTGACACTTATATTTTACATGTGCTTAAATTAAAATTTCACAACGTAGATGTCAAAAGAAGAACAGGATGGTGTTTAGTAGCCTATTCCACATAGTCAAAAAAATAATTAATCAATTTGAAAATAAACGGGTATCGTCTGTTTTAGTGATCCATGACAGTTCGTTGCTTTAGTGAGTCATGCATTCTGATCGTGACCGGACGCGGGTCACTGAAACTTAATAGGTAGGCTATAGCCTGTGTGTAAACCTGAGAATCATCCTGGGAGCTATAAAGCTGGACTATTGTGTGTCAAGCGTGATTAAGAAATAATATCATAGAGTAAAAAGGGCAATGAGTGTGATGAGTTTGCGTGTGCCCGCGCGGGAGAGCAAGGGTGTGTGTGTTGCCGGTGCTTCGTCTTCTTACCGCATTAACAGTACATGCCATGTAAAAGTCAGGCTTACCCCAGTAAATCAGCTTACCCCGGTTGGAAAGGGTGCAAGCAGAGTAAAGGTCTCTGGTTTCATCAGCACACGGAGCCTTGCACGAGCATCTAACATGTGCCGTCACGCGCACATATACGGCCACCGACTCATTCACTCCAAGCAAGTCTGATGGGAAGTCCGAATCATTTTTGTGACTATTTCTCTCTCGCTCTCTCGAACAGTTCCTTTCAAACAAATGTATAAATGTTTTCATCATTTCCAATTTCGTCATTTGCAATTGTTCAGTGTCTTCTAGCCCTGATTTACCTCATAACATGACACTTAGAACATAAATAGGCATATCATTTGCATTTACATTAAACACAACATTATATCAGTAACTAACATTTATTTACACTTGCTAAAAAATGTTTATTTTTAAAAAAACGCTACTTCTCACAGTTCATAGGGTTTCAGATAATGTTTTATTAATGATTGTCAGTTGAGTGAGTCGCTGACTCGAGAATTACTGGAATCGATTTGATTCATTTTATTGCGCCTGGCTTGAACAAATGCTTCACACTTATTCGTTAGCGAATCATTCAAACAGGTTTTGTGATCCAGTTTAATCACTTCATTACAAAAGATTCTACTGAACTGAACCATTACGAGACAAAAATGCAATAAAAGTGGGTTTCACACATACATCTTAACTTTCTTCTTTTTAAGCTGTTTTTGCATCAGTAAATTGCACCAAATGAGATAAAGCGTTTTATAAATCCTCCAAATCACTCTGGAGATAAAAGACAGGAAAAAAATGAATATTGCAGAATATGGCCATATGAATTTGTAGTTGGAACTATAATTTCCACAGTAATTGCATTGCCTTGGCTGATGTGGTTGGCTGATATAACTCCCTTCGGGCCACAGTGCGCATTTATTCTCCTCCTAACAGAGCTGGTTATGTGTTCGCTATGAGGGAGGATGTTGTTGGGAGCAAAAGGCTTAGGAACACACAGATGCCCCGCTGATACTGGCTGCTGAAATAATCCTTTGTGAATCACCACTGAATGTAGTAGTTTATTTGATTTGGCTCTTTTGTGTGCAAGTCCTGGATCTGCTGTTAGAGTGAAAGTGGTTTAACCCGAGCACTGCATGTGGGACGGGCCTCGCTGTACTGATACACTAATTCTCACTCACTGGATGCATCTGAAAGCTTTTGCCAATGTAAATGGTTGAAAAGGGGCAAATGCAGTGATCTGCCCTTCCTGAGACCCAGAGCAAGTTTAATTAGCCTGTATATTGACAGGAAACAGAGAGTCGCTTTATAAAAATGATTTACTAATCACAGAGAAAGAGGGATAGAGAAAGCGAGAGAGTGTGCTAATTCTATTTGACTTATACCATCTGAGGTGGAACATTTGCAGGCCTGTTAAGAATCTGGTGTATTTTTAATGCACTAAACTTGGTTTTAAACTCTCTTTCGGCCAAGAATTTGTTTGTTATGCTAATGTTTTGTTTAGCTGCTAGATTATGCTTATTTTCCTTTCATTATCTCATTACCAATTTCATACACTCGAACGGCACGTGTATTGTGTGTGTTGTGTTTATAAAGATGTTTGGCTGCATTATTGTGTGTGTTTTCACAGGCTGTTAACTGTGACAAATAACTGTTACTTGTTGGAATGGCTAATGTCTGGGTCAGAGCGGGAATCTCAGGTTTCTGCAGCTGGTTTGGGTTTCAATTAAAATGATTTGAGTGTAGTCAGCTGACCAGACCCTGTTCATTCAGTCCCACTAATTTATCTAGTGTGGTGTGAATAATTCATCAAAGCGTTCACAGAGAACCGGTGTGTGTAATTATGTTTGTGCCATTGTGTGTGTGTGACTCCATTCACAGCAGCAGAATACAGCTGTCAGTCCAGTTTTAAAGTGCTAAATACAGATACATAGCCTGGTGTGTGTGTGTGTGTGTGTGTGTGTGTGTGTGTGTGTGTGTAAATGTGTATACCACACTACTGGTAAAAGGTTTGGAATTATTTATTTTTTAAATGTTTTTAAAAAGAAGTATCTTATGCTCACCAATGCTTCATTTACTAGATCAAAAATACAGTAAAAATACTAATATTGTGAAATGTTACTCCAATTGATGACTGTTTTCTTTTTTAATATGTTAATATTAATATATTTTAATATTTATTCCTCTGATAGCAAAGCTGAATTTTCACTAGCCATTACTTCAGTCTTTGGTGCCACATGATTCTTCAGAAATCATTCTAATATGGCTGAAACTGCAAATTGATTTAATGTGCACCTGTTCTCTTCATGTGAGATGATACTTCACACTTCACAACATTTGTTTGTTTGGAGTGCAATGGAAAATTAAATGAAGAACATGATTACTTGATTGTTTTTACTATATGGTGTCAATATCTGAAAAGGAAATTATGTAAAATAAATGACTAGCAACTATTAAAGAAACATGACAATGCTGTCATAGTGTTGGCAGAACAGTCTACTGTGGATCTGCAGTTTATTGAGTGTGATGACTATAGGTAGAACTGTGGAAGTGTTCAGTTTAGTTGGCTGGTGCGGTGTGGTTTTGTTGGCAGACATGGATTATTAGTGTAATGAGGTTTTTTATGCATTAGTTTTCCCTTAATAGTGAATTTGCAAGTTTAAATCCGTTGATACGCTCTAAGAAAAGTCTATAAAAATAAGGCCCAATGCACTGTTAATATGATGAAATGTCTGTATTGATCTCTCGCAGGTGTTTTACACATTTTAAATTACACATTGAATTGTGTTATCTTTTAGAGTTAGAGGAAATATCTGTAAACTTAACATAAAAAGTATTGGTTATTTTCTTCCAGGACATTATATGTTTTTGCACTGATATTTTTTCTTACAGTGTATGCCTTCAAAAACATTTTGTGAATGTAATGATTAAATAAATGATTTATACAAAATTAGTTGCGTTTAGAAGGTAATTTCACAATTTGGAAGAAAGAATGGAGTTTTAAACTTCTGAATATGTATGCATGAAAGTTTCATGGCCCTGGCATTGATGATTGGTTATTTTCAGTAAATTGCTTTGTGTGCAGAGTTGTCTGCCAAAGTGTTGATTAATAAGAGAATAACAAAACACCAGACAGATGAAATCTGCACCTTCAACCTTATTCTACTTTCTGATCCCATCATGTAGAATCACACAGAGAGGATCTCCCAATGAGAAAATAAGAGCAGTGATGACCACAACTTCACTCTTCACCTCAGAGTTCAACAGACCTTGGCCGAGAGAAAGAGAGAGAGAGAGCACTTTATTACTGCAGTCTCATCCTCCTTTCTTTCATTCAGTCATCATTTCTGTCTCACAGGACAAGATTAACATTACTGTCATGACACTGCCTCTGAAGGAATCAAGAGATGGAGCGAAAGAAAGTAATAGAGAGTAAGTGACCCCCAGTGTTTCCTGAGGTGAAGCATATAAATGGATGACTTGCTCAGTCACAGGGTGAGCTGGGTGGAGAGGTTGTGTGTGAGCATGTGTGTGTGGGTGTGTGTTTGTAAGCTGAAGTATTTATTTATTTGTTGAAAGAATCTTTATTTTCCAGTGAGAGACAGCAAAATAAGTGCCTAAAAAAGAACAGGTAAACAAACACAATAGAAATACCCACAGGAGAATGCTACTCTTTTAACGCTCAGGAGACTTGATGTTGTGCTTCATTTAAGTATCAACTTTGTCCAAAGTGTTTCTCTTAAAACGTACATGGTATACGTAGAGTAAAAGCATAGAGCTTTAAAATGAAAGAGGATAGCATTGCTCAGATAAATTGGTCTTGGGAGAATTTGATGAGAAATAATTGTGTTCGTACTGAAATATCTGACATTTCATTGCAGATTTGGGTATCTTGGCACAGTGACACGTGAGATTATGTGAGTCTTTCTCAGGAGAAAAATTAGAAGCAGGAGACTTAACAAAAGTATCCATTTGATCTCCTTTTAATGACAATGCCGCTGTTCTTATAGTAAATTTGAATGGTATAAAATTGAGTGAAATCTTTGGCATAAATTGAGTAAAGTGAATAAGAATGTAAAGTAAAACATTAAATTAGTAATCAAGAGCTAATACTGTACATTTCGGAGCATTTACAGGTACTTTTGAGTAGAAAAGGTCACAACAAAACAACTAAACTAAACATGACAAAAAAAATGCACTTTTTAAAAATGTATTTACACCTCCTTAACACATACTTTATTGAATGTTTTGAAAGAAGTCTCTTATGCTCACCAGTGCTGCAACTATTTGATCAACATTACAGTAAACCAGTAATATTGTGAACTATTATTTAAAATTACTTATTCTATTTTAATGTATTTTAAAATGTAATTTATTCCTTTTAGCAGCCATTACTCCTTCAGAAGAAAATCCTTCAGAAATCTAATACGTTGAGTTGGTGCTCAAGAAACATTTCCTATTATTTCCAATGTTGAAAATATTTTTATATTTTGAATGAATTTTGAGCTCTAATTATTACATGAGTACTAATGAAGAGTCTGCTAAATATTTTCAAGTTTGAACTAAATAATGCAATGTAGAAAGTACAAAATTAATGTTCGCTACTTATGTCACAACAAAGTATTTTCTCATTGTAGCCATTCGTTGTTGCATTTGACGTATGAGTGAGGTTCACGTCAGCACACCTTACATACGATTGCTCAAGTGTTACCAATGGGCGCATCTTGTGATCTAGTTTGTGTTTGAGCGTATGTGACTATCATAGTGGGTTTGCATTTGGTACTTCTGACTGAGTTTCACTCTCCGGGTCCCTGATGTTGTGGCTACTGATCTCGTTTGCCAGAATTCGGGCAAAACAAGCACCTCGGAGCCTAATTATACCCAACTCCCTGCCTGATGTGAATTTTCACATAACACACATGCACACACACCTTGAGGATCAGCCAGAATGAAAGCAAGCAGTGGTGAAGGCTTGCTGAAGGATGATGGATAAGAACGGATCCACCTTTGAGGTTTATTTTGGGACAAATGCACGTGGGTGTGAGGGCCATCAATCATTCAGTTTGAGGTTTTTGCAGGACTAACCTGGACTCAGTCAAGCTGTAATAAACTGTAATAAACTTTAGGAAGCGACCCGCTGTACCTCCCTTTTTAACTTGTTTGTTTGCTATAATACTTCATTGTTTCCTTCTGTCTGTTTTTCCTGTTTTCTCTCTTATCTTTCTCCCAGTCCTGTTTTCTCCTCTCATGTATCTTGGTGTGAGACAGATTTCACTCAGAACAATTTGTTTTCGGTGAACCACTAGGTTTTCTCTTTGTCTCTTACTGTGTCTAGTTTTTCATTTTCTCTCTCTTTCTTTCGGTCTTCTCTCTGTTTTGAGGGTGTTGGGAATTCATGCCAGAAAGAGGACTTTCTGCTTCAGGGCTGAAAAAACAATCAATATCATCACTTTTTTTCTCTCACCTTCTTTTTTCTTTACATTGAGTATGTTTTCCACTCCTTTGTCTTGTGTATGCATGATTCCAAATGAGTCAGATATGTTTTTGTTATATCTGTAGTAACATCACTGCATGCTTGGATAATTTTAGTTAAGTGAGTTCTGGCACTTCAGTTCATTAATTACAAACACAAAATGGCTTTTATCTCTGGATCTGGCCTTAATTAATGAATCACTTGATTCATTATTTGATGCTTCTCTCATTCAGAGTGACTCAGAGTACATCTAATGGTGATGTAGCAGGATCCCCCTGAGAAACGTAGGGTTAGGGTTCTTAATTTAAGGCAGAATGGTGATAAACTGGGGCTTGAACCTGAAACCTTTCTGTCGTCACCATAGATCCTTAACCATTAGGCTTCCAACACCCTTTCCTGCTTGGGATCTGAAAGTTTTCTTAGTAATGGAGCTGATCTATCTTCATGTTAATGTGTATACCCTCTGATCTCATTATAAAATGTGAAGTTTGTAGATGTGACTAAATATTTTTGGGTTAGTATTGAGTTCAGATGACTTGATTAATTTATTTTGTTCTATCTCTCATTGAGAGGTCTTTGAATGATGTATAACATTCTGGGATTGAATGACTCAAGCTTGGGGTCGTTCCGCAGAGGGTGCTCATGATTACCAGCACATAATTAATAACACACATAGTTAATAAAACAAAAGAAAACAAATGGAATTGTTTTGTTTTGTCTTTGCTAGTGTGGACTGTAAGTCTCTTTGAAGGTCTGTTGATTTGAAAGTTTGAAAAAAAGCATGGTGAAGTGATATGTGGCCAAAAGCTACTTCATTATCATTCATAGTTACTGTATAGAATATTAGTCAACACTCATGTCTGTCAGTCAATCAGAATCAAGCGAATCATACATGGGTATGTTTGCACGAGCTCTGCAAATTAGCACTCCCGTGAAGTCACGTCACATGGCACTTCATTCAATATATTGCTTAAAAGCAATCAGCAGTATTAAACATGAAAAACAGTGTCAGTGTCTCATTTAGTCAGAAGCATAACTTAATTTGCTACTATAAGGGGCTGTTCACATGTCGCGCCTAAAAACGCGTGGAAAACGCTAGCTGCGCCGCTTTCTACTTCTTTCCAAAGTGCTCGGTAGCTTGCGCTCCCGTTGCATCTGCCGTCTGCTAAGCAACCATGACCTGTGCTCTCCATGACGACGCAGACGTTTCAGCAAAGGATCAATGGATTTCCAGCACTGAAAATCACTTGCAGTAGCTCTGCTACTAAATTTAGGCCTTTATAGTGTTAAGGGAGGGGCCATACTCAGTGGCTGCAGTGCGTCATCGAGACATGATTTCAGCCCCGCCCAAAAATCATGGACACAAAAATGTTGAAAAACTGTTTAACTGGCTAACTCCACAATTCAGTATTACATTGTTCACAGTCGTTGTAACGTGTTTTCAACAATACATTTCTAACATTTATAATGTGTTTAGAAACAATTCTCTGGATTGCCTTTACACGGACTTGAATTTAATTTTTCTAACTTGTTTTTGCCCCTAAACTCTGCGGTTTAATTTTGCATGAGAATCAAGTGACAGAGTTGACAGGCTGTTGCAGATCCCTACAAATCTCCATAGACAATTTCTCATTCTCATTTGACACACCATATTTACTGCCATACAGAGATACATGTTGTGTGTGTGGGTAGTTTAAGCTCTCTGAAATGAATTTGGACGATCTCGCGCTGCAGTGCTCTTGACGTTGCTCAGATCCCTGGGCAGAGTGAGATAATATCCCATCTAGTGTTGGGTCGTTCTTGAACGATTCGTTCATTTTGAACGAAACTTTAATGTGACTCGGGAAGAGCGAGTCGTCTCTGGGAATGATTCGTTCAGTCGCGCATGCGCAACATCCTATAGGTAAGAGTGAATAATAATTATAATAATGATGATAATAATAATAATAATAATAATAACTATGCACCCGTTTGTAAGGAAACTTGTAAATTAACAAATTTCTCTATCCAATGCTGTCACGTCACGTGACAAATTAACGAACTATTCGAAAGACTTGCAGTTTTGTATTGTTTGTAGTGTGATCAACGTTTGCGTAAGTAGTAGACGTGTTAGGGAATTTTAATTATATTTTGCTAAAATGAACGAAATGACTCGAAAAAAGATTCGTTCATTTTGCTGAACGAGACTCAAAGGTCCGAGTCGGTAAAATGATCCGAACTTCCCATCACTAATCCCATCATCCTCTGCTCTCAGGCTTCTCAGCGCATCTGCAGCCGTTTGATAAAACCACCATGTATCTTTCCAGTCTTTTCTGATTCTCTGACATGTCACACAGCAAGAGCTGCTTTGACTTCTCTCTGACTAGAGCGCTCACGCACATCAACAGAAAGAGCACCAGAGGAAATGGAGAAACATTTTTTTCCCCCGTTGTCTGTCTTCCATTCGTCTGGTGTGTCGCTGAGAAGGTTTGTTGGATGGCCTACAGCTATAGTGTCATGACATGACAGTATGCACATCACAGAATATCAGCTCTAAAAAATCCAGCCTGTGAGTGAAACAGCAGTCAGAATATGGAAAAATGTATGATAATTTACTGGACAAATATTTTTTAATTCGTTGTTTCCTCATCATTTTGTGTTAAACGGCTATAGAATACTTCATCGGGGCAATTGTTTGGCATGGTGGGAATGATACCACAGCTGTGCACATAACTCATCATAATTTAATTATTTTGGTAACATTTTATTTTACAGTGTCCTTGTTACACATATTACATGTACTTACTATAGTAATAATGGTCAACATATTTACATGCAATAACCCATGCAATAACCCTCAGTATTTAAATGTGCAATTACACTGTAACAAGGAATAAAATAAAATGTAACCATTATTTATTTATTTTGTGAAAATTCATATTATATTTTCATGTTCTATCATTCTATCTCTGTCTGTCTGTCCGTCTGTCTTATTTTATTTCAGATTATATTTAAAGATTTAATAATTCATATTTTTAGGATAGATCATAATATCTTAATGATGTATAATATTTTTATGGCGTGATAAAGAGTTATCAGGACAGTTTTAAATTGGCTAAAAATGTGTAGTTTAATATGTTCTCTGTAAGAGGTTCTCATGTAGCGTAGTCAGACTTATAATGAGGATAAATGCTGACTTTGTCATGTAATCTTGAGCTAGTGTTTGAAAACTAATGCAGATACATATTTCATTTCCTGTTTACAATGGCAAACTTCTTGCCTCCTCAGTTTTAGGAGCACTCAAGAGTCTTCCTCATGAAAACACACAGAACACCCCCTACGCCAATTCATTTCAACTTTTAAAACTTCAATTATTTATATACTACTGTTGCCAGTTGAACACATTTCTTTTCTCTCTCTCTCTCTCTCTCTCTCTCTCTCTCTCTCTCTCTCTCACACACTGCGATGAGTTTTGCACACATCTCTTCTCTCTCTCTCTCTCTCTCTCTCTCTCTCTCTCTCTCTCTCTCACACACTGCGATGAGTTATAGATTTGGGTGGACTTGCGGCCAAACTCAACTCATTAATTGATGCATGAATCCCTGCTGGAGACCTGCTATCTCCTCCTTTCTCCAGCACTTTCTCTGTCTTCACTCTTTCTTTTGGGTGTGTTAGCCAGGGAGGTCACAGAGGGAAAGATGGAAAATAGGTTTCCGCTGCACTCAAGAAGGAGAGATTTTAGGAATGGAAAGAGAGGGTGAAGGCAAGAGTTTTAAGCTTTTAGTGGATTTAGGAGTGACAGTGAAAAGGAGAGGACAGTATGTAGCAACGCTTCAGTGCGTTAGCCAGCCTCTCTCACTCTTTCTCACTTTCAGCATTCACTCTCTCTCGGTTTTTCAATTCAGTGTGCTTTATGGCCATGGCTGGCTTCCAGACAATATTGTCAAAGCACTCAGTCAATACAGGAACAGTGTTTGGAAGGAAAACAGAAAACAATAGATGTCGGTAAACTATATAATAAACAATGGAAGCTGGGTGGAGTTCATAGAGTTAATACTTTTTTAAATTAATTGTACTAAATCCACACAAGAAATTGTGTGATTTTAGTTATTATAGTACAATTAATAATTAAATGCATTAATGTTTAATTATATATAATATATATTATATATAATGGTTTAAAATGTAATTTTTCTAAAGCAAATTATTAAAATATCTGGAATATTTCTTCATCTCATGATTTCCCACTATTCTTTAGAAATCAAAAACAAACAGTATTAATGAATTTCCTGAGTTAACAGCCATGCTGACAGCCTTAAAAATACATGATGTAAAAAAATTCCCTCAAACTTTTAGCAAACCTCCAAGCATGCTTTGCAGACCCCTGGTGGTCACTGGTGGTCTCCTGGGGGTTTGAAAACCCCTGGTCTGTTCAATGTTTTACTCGTCTAGCACAATTATGTCTTTATGTTCATTTGGGGGCTTTTCTCAGCAAATCTGAACATATGCGATTAATATTGATTAATTTGATTAACATTTTAAATCCATTGAGCCCTTTATCAAATATGAAATTACACAGACATAAATATCTAAAAAATATCCAAACTAGCAATCAAAGTAAATTATTCTTCTCTCTGCTCCAGAGGGTGTATATTATTGTAATATAAATGTACTGCAGTGCTTGCATAAGACTCTTCCCTGGAGGCAATTGCAATTGTTCATTTTAAAAAATGTGGTATAAGGCTAAAAAGTTTCTCAAAGTATTTCTCATTGTGGTTCAGTCTCTTAGCTTTAATAGTCTTGCAGTGACCACCGTTTTTTATTTTTTAGAACCCGTTCTCTCCGCTCGCTCACTCTCTCTCTTCCACACAGTGTGTAGTAATCACATTTCCTCCTCTCCTGTCTTCTTCTTTCTCTTCCTCTCTTCTCATTTTAAATAGAAGATAATCTCTTGTGCAGGTAGGTGCAATATATTCTGATCTTGATTTTGATACAGATACTGTCAAGGCAGAAGATCAAGGCATTGATCACTGGACGGGGGCCTACCGAATAATGAGGTGTGTACGCTTAAAAAAATGATGTCCACCTCTCTCCACTGTTCTTTCTGATGTAATCAGATTCAGGAATCAGGAATACTTTGGGTTCAGTAGCAAGTTAGAACTTGTTACAACTCAGTCGACAGCATAGCATTTGTGCCAAAATGTTGTTTACAACATCAGATCATTTTGACTTGCACCTGCCAAAGTCTGAATTACAGTGAGGCACTTACAATGGAAGTGATTGGGGTCAATCTGTAAATGTTTATGTAAACAAAAGTATAGCCACAAGACATAAACAATATGAATGTAAACATGATTTTAGTGTTAAAAATAACTTACCTTTATATGTATCTGTTCTTTTGTCTTAATTTGCATAGAAGACGTTGTGACAATTCAAAGGGGTAGTTAAAAGAAGTCAAATTAGGTTACTTCCATAATTTTGTATTTGGATTCGGTTTCTGATAACATTTTTAATCTAAGTAATTAGTCATTAGTACTGGAATACATTTTTAAAATAGCCCTCCCAAGTCTATTCTATTTCCATCTCTGTCTACCACATCCTCTCTCTCTGTCTGCCTCTCAAACTCCCTGTCACTCTCTATCTGTCTCTGCAGCTTCACTTGTGTTTTTGCAGTTAGCTTCCATGGGACCTAACAGTTTTCAAAAACAAAAAAGCTCTGAAGGAAAGGCCTCCCAAATTCATAATTTGCTCTAAGTCATAAAACATTGATTTGGCCACATTTTTCAGAAGAAGGTGTCAAGCGTTGCTTTTTCTCAAACTGTACAGACAGCTTACCATACAAAACTGCTCCAGGGGCCATTGGCGAGGAAGAAGGAGAGGGAGCGGGAGAGAAAGAGAGTGAAAGAGGGATGAGAACTGAGTGCATCAGAAAGATTCCATTAGAGGATCATCTGTGATCAAAGACATCTTGCCAACAGATATTTAATCACAATTGGATTCATTAAAGCAGTGCAGGCCAGTTAATCAATGCGGATCAGGAGGAGTCCTCATGTATCTGAGGATAGAGCGCATGAAATGAGGAAGGCATTAAATTACAATTTGAACTCAAAGTGTCCAATTTACTTGTGCATTTAGATGTATTATAAAGAACACATCACGTTACTCCTCAATGATAATTACATCATTAAATAAATTGCGTTTCTGACAGTAAGTAATAGTATAAATCACATGTTTCAGTGGTTAAATGATTATATATGTAGATACTCAATAGTTGTCTGCCCATACATCATTTTAAATATAACAACAAATGACCCTTTTCACATTTCTGGGGTTCCCAGAAACAGAAGTTGTCATAGTTTCATAAATTTCTATAGTGGTGAAAGGAAACTACAACAAATATATTTTTGCATTCTCATTGGCCCCAATAGCAAAAAACAAAACAAACAAAAAAAAAACACCCACAAGCTATGCCTTTCCAAAAGAGGAAAAAATATACTGAGATTGATTACATTGGTCAAAAAAGAGAAATATGTCCAATTTGATATCATTTCTTCAGCCTTTGTATTAGAAACACTCACACAGCAGCGTTAAGTTTTAGGTAATGTAATGTCAAGGTAAGAAAACATTTTAAAAGATGAAAATATTAAAACTTCGCTACACTGTATAAAAAGTCTGTAAAAATAGGGCACAATTTTTACAGATAAAATTGTAATAAAATGAAGGAATTTTCCGTATTTATTTCCACAGGTGTTTTACCTGTATTTTGAATTTTGCACTTCATTACATTGTGCTTTAGGGTTAATGTAAATGTCAGTAAAATTAGTGGATAATGTCTTGGCCAATATATATATATATATATATATTTAACAGTGTAGATTTACGATGTTAAAGGGGTCATATGATGCTATTTTAAAGATCATTATTTTGTGTATTTGGTGTAACAGAATATATTGCCATGCTTTAATGTTCAAAAAAAACATTATTTTTCAAATACTGTACATTATTGTAGTTCCTCTATGCCCCGCCTCTCTCAAGCGCATCGTTTTCTAAAGCCCCTCCTTCCGACAAGCACAGTCTGCTCTGATTGGCCAGCTGACCCAGTGCATTGGGATTGGCCGAACACCACAAGCACGCGTCTGAAATGTAACGTCCCTTTCCATAACCGCGAGCTTCAGCTTTCAACATAAATGTAAAGACAGTACATAATGTCCTTAGTTTTACCATCAGTTCAAGCCCGAAAGGGGAACAGAGTCGCGTGACAGACATAGTGATGATTCTCGTAT
>NW_015538026.1:2237955-2238384 GCF_001515605.1 Sinocyclocheilus anshuiensis | reverse complement strand
TTGAAAAATAATGTGTTTTTTGAACATTAAAGCATGTCAACATATTCTGTTACACCAAATACACAAAATAATGATCTTTAAAAAAGCATCATATGACCCCTTTAACTCTGGAAACGTGTCATCACAGTCTATTAAGATCTGCTTTGCTCAGGGGGGAGGGGCTCCAGTTGCACCGCTCTAAGGACGGCCCTGTTTGTAGGTTCCATGCAGAAGTGTATTGAAGTGAAGAAAGAGTTTTTCTGATAAAATGTATCTTCATTGTTGATACTGAACCACAAGAGCATGTTAAATAACCTTATGCACTAACTTTTTCCTTACAGAGTGTTTAATATGAGTTTAATATGAGTGTTCTCCGCGAGTATCGTTCTAAGCTCAGAGCTGCAGAAAGAGTATGGCGCAAATCACAAAATCCTACTGACCTTAATGTAT
>NW_015538026.1:2217173-2237797 GCF_001515605.1 Sinocyclocheilus anshuiensis | reverse complement strand
TATATATATACACCTTGCTACGTGTACTGCGTTAGGCTAACTGAGACTTGTCATTTGCACTTATATATTGTTGCTCTTTTGTTAGTTTTGACTGCTTTTGTTGTCCTCATCTGCTAAATGACTAAATGCAAATGTAAATGTAATATTAATGAGTGAATCAGAGTGATATGGTTTCTGGTCACATCTGAGCAATTTTCATGATGCATTACTCAGAATTTCAACATATACCCTAAATAACCCTCTAGTACAGAGCTGAGCCCTACAGCAAGAGAAGTGTTTGTAGATTACTTCTAATGCTGTTAAACCCAAGAAATGTTGGGTGAAAGCAGGACAGCACAAATGAGGAGGGTGAAAATGTAACTGTGTGAAGAAGAGCAGCTCAAACAAGCAAATGAACAGCTCTGTGAGGCTGGACCAGACCACGGCCCAGCTGTGCACGGCTGTTTGTGTTGCCAGATTGAGTGTCTGCTGTGCCGTTTTGGGTTGCCAGATTGGGCAGGTGGTGATGAGAATCCTTCTCTCTGGATGGATTATGCTCTTGTGTGCCCCCCATGTGCCTGACTGTAAGTGGAGATGACAGCACATGAGCACATGGATAGAACAGCCTCACACAGACACACTCTGTTATACAGCTGAAACTCAATTAGTATTTTACAGGAGGGAGAATGTTCATTACTACTGATGTAATGGCTCTGAGACAGGACTCTTTTCTTTTTGCACATCTGTGCAGTTTTTTTTGCAGCCTGGTTGGATACATGAATTATAGCTGGGCCTCAAATGAAATATATTTCATAAATCCACATAGAACATAGAATGCTTTTCTACATACAATTGAGAATGAAGCTTAGGGATGTTCATCATTAAGAATTTAATGATTCTGGTTCCAGTTTCTTTTCAGATCTGTGAATGTTTTTGATTCCCTAAAGGCTCCATTTAACAACTCATTTAGTACATTTAGTACTGGTAGCATTTTTTATACATTAATATTTAAAAAGATACTACTGACAGAAATGCATAATGTGTATTTTAGCTAGATACTGTCAGTCATTACTACACTGATTTAAGTCTCATGGTTTTTATCGCTGTTTGTTTTTCATTCACCAAAATGACTGGCTCATAAGAGTTATTTGTCCAAGAATCGGACTACACAGGTTGTGTATGTTCTGTATTTACTAAAAAGAGCTGCCTCATAAGAGTAATTTGTTTGGAAATTGGACTTCACTAGTTGCGCTGTATGTTTTTGATTATCTTAAAACAACCAGCTCATAAGATTAATTCGTTTTGTAATTGGACTACACTGCTTGCACTGTCTTTGTCATGCTGTAGATTCAGTTGCAATGTTGTGTTGGCACTGAGTAAGTAGTGCAGTAGTGATTCATTCTCACCAGTGGAGAATTGCACATGATAGAGCCATTAATGGAATCAAACATAATTCATTTTCATTTTTTGTTATTTTTATTATATATTTTTCCATGGAACAAAGGCAGTTTTCGATTCACAGCCCTAATAAGGCCCACTTTACTTTAGGTTCATGACTGGTGGTTTTGGTTACTTGTTGTGCTGCCACTGAAACAGAGGGTAAGCCAGATACATTTCTGAACATTGTATCATCATATCAACCAGAGGTTATTGCACGACACTTTGTGCTTCAGGAGAGCAAATGTCTTATTTTTCACTGTCTTATTTAAATAAAATGAGAGATTCTGTGTCACACGTGAAGTTCACAATCTTCGACAAGATCAGAGCACTGATGTAATAATATACTAGCGTGATGAAGTTTATGATATTTTAAAAGATGGAGCCCAGGCATTGATTGCTTCATAATATTCTGGCACCTTTCCTAAATATGTCTAAGCTCCCCATGAGACATCCCTGTTCTATTGTATTGCCATATGTGATTGTGTAACACAATGGATCAAGGAAATAAGTACTTAAAATGCTGTAAAAAAAAATGCAGTTTCAACACAGTTTAAAATTGATTCACTTGTGAAGCATTATGCTCATGTATAATACCTTTTATTTAAGGTGTGAACAGAAGACTTATTGTTTATTCTTCAGGTTTTGTTTACTTTTGATTTTGTTAATTTACTTTATTTGAAAAGAACTGTCAGCTAAAGAGCTGCATTTCAGTTCGAGCTGTCATTTGATTTGAATTGGACTGACAGGAGGATTTTGTTTATTGCAATTCAAATAAATTCTGCATATGTTATCAGTTCAGCAAAATGTACTTCAACTTAACTTCTTAGATGGTTTACTTACATTTTTTGGGCCCCATTTTGGGTCCCCAAGACTGGCAATTTTCAGCCATGGTTAAATTATTACATACTGTATACTTATATAACAAAATTATTACAGTTTTTCTGAATTGCTAAAACACTAAACCCCAATCTCTGAACCAAATTCTCACTAGCTTAAACCAATTTGTCGAATAAAGCACTCTTTCTGCTAAACCTTAAACACGTTCAGGCAGTTAGGCTCTATTTCCAAATCTCATGCACTCTTTTTGCAAAACTCTAAACACATTCTCATTCACTTAAACACTTATCACACTGTGATGCATTTGTGCTTAAAACTGCTAAACACAAGTGGCAAAAGTTAAACACAATTAAAGCCCAGTTGTCATCGTTTACACACAACGATTCAAAATAGTTCACACTTGTTTCTAATGATGTGATCAAACCAACTGTACAAAATATGAGTCAGTTCAGAGTGCACAAGTAGCACAGATGACTAAATGATGATACGAACAATAGATGGAAACAATCTGAGATACAATTGCACAACTTACAGTATTTGAGTGTACTGTAACATGCTATTTATTTAGTGTTTTATTTGAGCTTTTTGGCCTTTGCAGTTGGACTGCAGTATTTTTGCAGTATCTAAGTGCTGAATATATACAAACATTCAGTAGTATTCAATATTCAGCACAATACTATTCTTGCAGTACATACAGTAGACCTATACAATATATTCACCTTACTCAGTTGCAATTACTATATTATTTTACAGAATTGCAAAATTGTTTACTCAATACAATATACTGTTTTCTGTAATGTTCTGGATGAATTTTTCTCTGTAGTGTCTAATGAATGCTCTGTAGTGTTTATTTTATTGACTGATGAGTGTGTGATCTGAGAGAACTGAAGTGAAATGGTTTTGCAGTGATTGTTTGATTTTGATGGAAGAGTCAGAGGTTTCGTGAATTTAGTTTGAGTATTTGGATTTGTGTTTAAGGTTTTGAGAAAATGAGTGATGGTTTCAAGAAATGTGTTTTAGCAATTCAGAAAAACTGTAAAATACATACATACATACATACATACATACATAATCTATTTTAAACTTCAATCACTGATTCCTAATATAATCTAATGCTTATAAAATAACTGTAGCCCCTGTAGTTAAAGTAATCAAGTATGAAAGTCGCTATGACAACATCTGCCAAATGCATTTTATTGGAAATATACATCATATGATGTGTCTGTGATAACATGTTTATTGGCAATGAAATGTTTTATTAAAAATTACATTAACAAATTACGTGTTTTTTATTATTCCGCTTTCTTAGAATTACAAATCAGCATCCTATTTGCAACCTCGATTCAAATTCAAGAAATGCAGTCTCATTATATTTAATGATTTGAGTTATATCTTGTCATTCTTCTGTATTGTTTCAATTGTAATGCTTTGTAGTGGAAGTTATTAGTGTTAGTGGTTGGTGTTGGTTTAGGGTCGGTCAGTACATTGATGTGTTGGTTGTTGGTTTGATGTGTTTGTTACAGTCAAGCTACAGTATAGCGAGAGCAGCACATCTATAATCCTGTCACCACACACCATGAAGAGCATATGCTGAATGCTAAAGTACCATCAACTGCCTTAGGAAAAGTCTTCTGCCATCATCTCCTTTTACCCTGTTTAAGGATACCTGCAATACACACACACACATACACCTGCAACTGTGAGGATGGTCTTGCATTCTATTAATTCTTAGAATGCAAAAAGAGTTCCACTAGAAAGTGGAAATATATCTAATAGTTGGAGATCAGAAAGCTCCTGGTTTGTGTTATTCTTTCCTTTAAGACACCTTAAAGGGAATTGAGTTTGTGATTCCATTGTTGGAATCTTTCCCTTTGGGTTCAGAGCTCTGAAAATGATGAAATCTCTGTTTGATTTAATGTGAGAAGGTCACTGAAGCATCTAATAACACTATTAAGAGTGGAAATAAGGGGAGCTGCTCTGTGATTTGTTCCATAATTCACCACATTTAGTTGGCAAGGAAACCATTGTGTTTTTGTGAATATGAGGTTTCTGATACAATGTTTTGGTTCTGTAAGATTGAGGCTGACATGTGGGTTAAACATATGATCAGTAAAAGCATGCCGGCTGATGAAATGGAGATAGGTTTGTGCCCTCAGCTGCATGAGATCTGTCAGATGTTGGTTGAACAATGTCCTTGAAAAACAATCAGAAGCTCTTTTTTGTTTCTCCATGTGGCTGTAATGGGCAGGTCTTGTGGCTTCACTTTCAGTTGATGTTGTTTGGACAATTTTTTTGATGTTCTGATGCGATATCTCGCAACATGGAGCACTAGAGTGATATTCAATGTTTAATTAAAACTCCTTACAATCGAATGAGATAAAGATGTGTCACAAACTAAAAAACACAAAGGAACACAACTGTCTAATATCATTGTTTTCTCTTTCTTTCTCTCATTTGCTGCTTTTCATGTTGTGCTGCCAGACTTTTGAGGAAAATAGTTGGCAGTTTGTGGAGATGAATTGGCACATAATTTCAACTCAGTTCATTTAGATTAAATTCAGTTCCATTTAGTTCAGTTCAGTTACATTTAGTGGAAATCAGTTCTTTTCAATTTAATTCCATTCAGTTCAGTTCATTGTAAACAATAATACTGCAAAGTAAAAACAACAATATTAGAAAAGCTAAGACTGCATATAACATGACGTAGATTTTTACATTTAAAGGGACAGTTCACCCCAAAATAAATACAGATTTGGACAAACATGAGAAAGCGTAATTATGGCAGCACTGATTCTCCAATGGAACATAAAAGGTTAGTCTTTACAACCTATGTGCTATATCTGAAGTCTTCCCTTCCAGCTGCAACCGAATCAGGGAGCTGAATTAAAGAAATGGATTTATTTTGATTCATCAAATCGATTCAATTTGTCCCAACAAATCATTCAGAGCAGTTTTGTGAATTGGATCAACTGATTAATTGAGAGAGCAAACTCAAAGTACAAATTTGTTCACTTTTGTATCTGATGTCCACACAATTTTCCGTGAAACTGATAAATTGCCTTCTCTGTTTCTCCTGTGTGTTGGTTTGAGTTATTAATGAGTTTCTAAGAAAATCTAAGAAAGAAAACATTGTGCTTGCTTCTCTGGCTCCCATTTGGTGTGTTGTTTATGCTGAGGTGAGATTGTTTTTCAATGTTGCGGGAGGTTCTGTATCTTCCAGCCAGACTCTTGTGAGATTGTCTTGAATTGCTGTTCTGGCAGCTGCTGTTGTTTTTGTGTTTCTGCACGATGTTTGAGATTAGATTATACTGAAGCATCAGCCAAACATCCCAACAGTGGAGGAGCTGAGAGGCTGCAGAGAGGCTTTCAGATTATATATTTAAAATATATATTATATTTGTATTATTATTTTATATTATTATATTATTTATATTTATTATATATTTATTTTTATATTTTCTTACAAAGCTACAGTGGCAAAAACAGTTACAGATTGGAATTTTGCAAGTTGTGGTGAGAAGGACAGAGCTGAAGTAATATATTGAAAATGAATGACCAGATGGTCTTTCTGCAGAAAATGGGGACAGATGTATAGAGAAGAAGATGGAGGAGAAACACTATGGAAATTAAACACTCTTCCACTTGATTTCCTGCTGTTTAACTGTGGATCGCAGCAATCAATAAAAGTGCTGAAAACGAAATAATAGCATAACAGGTGCTAATGTTTTGCCGCTGCTGGTGGGACCAACAAGGCGTAAACAAACACATTTTAGACTAAACATGTTAATTGTGCACGTGACAGCATGATGGTGCTCTACGGACTTTTTGAATGCACTAATGTTGCTTGTGCCTTGTAAATTCACCTATGTATAGTACTAGTGTTTAGGCTCGGTGATACTGTATATTGGAATTTTTAAACAATATATTTACAATTATTTCTGTTGGTAATACAGTATAAAAGCATGAGATAATTACAACAGTTTTAAGGTGGCTTTTATTTGCCACTATGTTTCCGAAAAAGATTGTAGAGTAAGTTTGTGTTTTTTCCTTATACGTATAAGAGCATTAAGAGCATCTTTGATTTAAACTTCTGTAGGAAAAATTATGTGGACTTTCATTTAGTGAAAAACAGTGTGGGAAGCATGCATTGATTATTTAGTTCTGTGTACTTGTTTTACATATTAATATTAATATCCTAAGGTAAATTTGCAACAGTGACTGTTTGGTTGAATTAAGTTTTTTAAACAATTTTAAGCTATTTTAGAGCAAATGCAAAATTATTGAAGATGATGAATATTGTCAAATATATATATATATATATATATATTTTTTTTTTTTGGCTATATCACCTAGCTTTAGTATAGTTGCATATGTGTGTTGTGTGCTGCCGCAGTACCAGTGGAGGTGATGTACTCTCCCCATGAGCCTATACTTTAAACTGAGAGTAGCATTTTTTGTGGAACACCTTAGACTTTTATTACATTTTTCTTTTTATCTGTGCTTTTGTTTGTCCCCTTTTTGATGTGGTTTCCAATGAGCCCTGCCATAACGGTACATGGTAGAGCCCTAAGCAGACTGTGCTATTGGAGCCTCTGCCCTCTGCCTCTCTGGATCTGACCTGCTGTCACTGCTCTACAGAGGGGCTGCAGTCAGAGAATACTAATATAATATAGTTTATTGCGCCAAGGGTTTACAACAAAGATCAGACTCTCTAGCTGCTGTAAAGCCTGTCTTCACATGGAGGATGAGAGAGAGATGAGAAGGTGCAAGAATCACTGTGCTTATGTACATTCTTACAAGTATTGGCATATTTTTCTTTACCCATCTTAATTACTCATTTAATTAATATTACTTCAATAATGTATTCCTTTATGTTTGGTTGGTTATTGTTTTAATTACTTTAATTTCATTACCACATTATTATTATTATTATTATTATTCATTTTGTTGACACTTTTATCCAAAACAACTTAGAAATGAGTATAAGAGGTTCATTTTAAGAAGTGCTAGTTGTTGTTAACAACAATAATAATAATAATTATTAATCAAATAATAATATATTACAATAATAATAAATGAAAATGAAAATAAATATTTAAAACAATAATCTAAAAAAGCAACAAATTACTTTTTATTGCTTATTTATTGTTCTTGTTATTAATGATGATGATGATAATGAGGATGATAATTTTGACAATAATAATAATAAAAATAATAATGTTGTGCAAATCTGTGGAGGTGTTTTGCTCATTGGAGTAGAATTTTGCAAATTGTGTGGACATTTTTATTTTAGTGTGTAAACAATCGTAAAAAACTGTAATACTTTTGTATCTGTAATGTGATTTTCTCATAAGCACAACAGCAGAAAATGTAACAGAAAATAATAAACATAAAATAAAATGATAAAACACCAAGCTTAAATAAATACATACACATCACTGCATAAAATTAAATATGCAGTGATGTGCATTTTATCTTTATACATTTTTTATGGCTCTATATTTTTTAAACCGCTATACTGCATGTTGACATTGTAAATATACCGCTATTGTTATGCCATGCACTGAAGCTCACTAAATTAAAAACTAAAATTTAATTTGAAATAGAGAAAGATGGAGGGAGAGATGGTAGTTTGCCATGTGCTCCACTGGGGTTTTCTAACAGGTCGACAATTTGATTCTCCTCCCTCACTTTCACCTATAATGCAAACCAGAGTTTGATGAGGTCCAGATACCTTCAGAGAGTCATTTACAGATACTCTTTTCTACAGTCCAAAATTCTTAACCTTGCTTTATCCTGTATGGCTTGTCAGCATACATGTGTTTATCAGGTCCATCTGGTGATCACTATGTGCTGTTAAACGGTGACTTCTGTCACAAATCTGCAACAGTGACCTTGGAGCACAGGCAGTGGTCAAAGCTCTCTTTCTCTATCTGTCTCTCTCTTTGAATAAAGAGGATTAGAGCAGTACTGGACATAAGCTTCCACTTATGTAAATACATGCAAATAAGCCGGTGCTATGAACGGATTGGCTATGATCCAGAACAACTTGTGTTTTTGAAAGGATAAAAGTGCAGAAGACAAGTTGAGCCACTTCGCTGCTCTGTGTGTGGATAAATGCTTCTGTGCTCTCAAATCCGTGATTACAGTTTAAGCTGTAGAGCCATCAACCTGGAGACGGATTCTGGAACTGGAACAGCTGTAGAGATTCATTAAAAAAGCACTGCTCAGGTCCTGAAAGCCATTAGGACAGTAAAGTGGCAGGCAGAGACACTGACGCACACACACACACACACACACACACACACACACACACACTTACAGTACTGGTTGTTACTGTGGACACCAAGATGATATTTTTCTGTTTATTCATGATTAATGTAGAATCAACATAAAGGAAGTAATTAAAAAAAATGATTGATATACTGTATATATATATATATATATATATATATATATATATATACAGTATATATATATAAATAATATTGCACAAGTAGCAGTGCGATATGTCTGTTTATCAGCACGGCTGTAATTACCTATGATTACCTATGGCCGAGTGCGAGTGTGATATTGCGTTTATACAACAGTTCGATGGCACAAGTGTGTACATAAAAAAGATACAACAACTGGCGGAACTACTTCCTTTCGCCACGGATTCAAATCTCAGTTTGACAGTTTAACAGCTGAGCCCAAGCCTCCATTACTAATTTGAAAATGTCACTTTAGAACTAGAAATGAAGGAACGTTGAGTTGCTTCATTGAAAGCTTATTGTATTACTGTATTAAAAGCTCACTGTAATATGTATAGTATTGTGTGAGTGAGATGGACTGAGCGAGTGTGATTACCTGCATCTGATACAGTATTCATTCTTCAGCTCAATCTCATATTCACAATAAAACATTAGTTTGAATGTCCACTGAGGAAAGCGATATCTTTGTCATACTATCATTTCATCTGTTAAGGGTGATTTCAGATGACAGCGCTGCTCAGTACATGTGGCTGCGTCTTACAAGGTGTTGTTGAAAGCAGTGTTGCCAGATCATGTGGACGATTTCCAGCCCAAAAGCTTACCAAAACCCACCCAATCCAACAAAACACCGCCCAAAACTTTAACTGTCAAAATAATGTCATAGCATTTTATTGCCATATCAATCAAGGTTGATAGGGACCATTTTTAACTCTTAAAACAAAATAAAGATGACAAAAAATATAAAAATAATATAAAAAGATAAATTTCTCAGGAAAACAGATCAAATCTGGGCAAATACATTAAAGAGAATTACAAAAAATGTTACATAAATGTCCAGGTAGACACCAGCCTATGTCAAAACGGCAATCAAGAAATTAACCGATACCCCTTGAAAAACCTGCATCATTTTCAATGTCAACAATCAGAATAAGCCAATTTAAATGGAAAAAGTGCACAGTATAAGTGATCAGAAGCAACGTAAGTGGCAGGAATTTTACACACGTTCATGCACACACCATAACATTCAAAACTGTATTATTCATTGATGCACATGCCCACTGCAGAGCACCAGCCGACTCTGCAGTGGGCGTGTGTGTTTAGTAACGTCATGGTGACTGATTAGATGCAGTACATGCACACTTGGGGTTTGTTTTTTAAACAACTAGCCTATACCGTTTAGATGTTTGAAAACTGCCAAACTGGCCCCAAACCAGCCCAAATTTTGTCCACCTGCACAATCTGGCAACACTGGTTGAAAGTAAAAAATAACTTCCTTTTTTGCAACCCTGTTTCAGTCTCTTTCAATATAAAATTCTTTGACTTTTCTGCTGACTCACTCATAAAAACAGCCTCTTGTCACCTTCTAATGGCAGAATAATGTAACTAAAATCACTATCACGAACACACACCGTTTCTCAATACTAAATATATTATTAAATACTACTATTATTTATATAAAATATTATTTATTGAATAATAATATTTAATAAACAACAACAACAGCCATCATAAAAGTTGCTAGGCAATTCAGTCAAAAGTACAAAGGCAGTGCTCTGATATACAGCATTAAATTTATATAAAATATAACTATGGATGCACCGATACCACTTTTTTCAGTACTCGCCCGATACCGATACTTTTATATTTGGTACTTCCCTTAGCCTTAATAACAGCCTGTAGTCTCCTGGGCATGCTGTCACCCAGCTTCATGCAAACCTCAACTTCAATATTTTTCCCAAACTCGGTCTGAATAATTTTTGGTTCCAAATTTTTTATCTGTTTTACTGGTAGTCCACTGTATGAAGAATTTTTGGGTATAATTTATCACAGTTTACTTTATGTTGCTGTCCTCACTTGCATAAATGAACTATAGTGTCCTGCACCCACTAAAAAAAACATCTAAAATTATATCTGGCCTCTGAATCATTTTTGGTTTGACTGTATATCCTTCGGTTATTTTCACACTTAATTATGCTCATTAAAATGTATTTTACAAGTTTTTGTTACTTTCACTGTTCATTTTTTTGCTCTATGGTACATCATCTTTAATTTAATAGCATTAGAACTGCTCCATTGCAGCGGCTTAGTACTGTAATCATGCGCTTTGCTGTAATAATGCAGGGAACCACTCGTTATAAATCTCTTAACTGTGATATTTTCAGAAATAGAAGTCGCGTTTTTTCATCTGAAACGTGCTGCGATTTAATAATAGATTAATGAGACCAAAGACTGCCCTTTGGATTTACCCAAAACAAATTATATCTCATGTTTAACCACCATAGAGACATCAGAGCCAGATTCCAAATTGCCGAATTCCAGAAGAACTGGCTGAATTGAGGCCGCTCTCAGCGGACGCCCTGGAGCTCACATCTCCAAAAATGTTGAAGCAAATGTTCAAATAGATGTTATCTTTATTAACAAACCGCATATTTGAAGTCTAAACAACTACATTATCACCTAAAAAAACTCTTAAAACTACATTCTGTGACACAAAAAATAGTATTATTTAAAACATTATTGTGGATTTGGCCGTCCGCCATGACACTCGCTGTGAGAAATACTGCAAGCAGAGTGAGTTCTGTTATCACTAGAATATTGCACTACTTTAAAACGCTCTCAGCCAATCAGATTCGAGGACCAGGAAGAACTGTTGTGTTGCTTTGACCATTACATGTTGTATGTTTAAAGAAAGAAAGAAATACAAAAAAATAATAATAATAATGATGTATGAGCAGGGTATAGGGCAATGGTAACATATTAAACTGTAAAATGACTGTAAAAACATGATTTACAGTTGAGATAACAGTTTTAACAAAAACAAAATAAATTATAAAATGAATCCGAAGTATAAATTATTATATTAATTTAAAATGGTGGATTTTCGCATTGATCTGAACAAAAACTACAGACAGGTTTATTGAATACACAAACTGATTCTCTGCCAGTGGAAGGCGCTTTGGGAATGGCAGAAATAACAGTTGGTAACGACTGTAAACAAAGCAGCGCTACGCTCATAAAGACTAAAATGAAAGTGCCATCGAATCTTTTCTGAAGACAGTCGGTTCCCTTCAGAGATTCATTCATATAAAAACACCCGCACTGCATCATTGCTTGCAATAGTAAGAATGAGAAGAGAGTGAGAAAATATAGCCTATATTAATCTAATTAATATAAAACAAAATGTTTTTTTTTTTATTATTAGCAGGTTGGATATATAAAGATAACCACAGGAAGTGGGCCAAAAACATTTAAACATTTTTTAAACATTAATTCATATTTAGGGTGTGTTCACACTTCATGTCATGTTTGGTTCGATTAAAACAAACTCTGGTGCGATTGCTTTGTTAGTGCGGTTCATTTGAGTAAGTGTGAATGCTGCCATTTGAACCCTAGTGCGCACCAAACAAGCGGACCGAGACCGCTAAAAAGATGGGTCTTGGTCTTCTTCCAAACAAACTCTGGTGCGGTTCGAATGAAATATGAACGCAACATGGACCAACTACTTCTAAACGAACCAAAAACAGGAAGTAATAACAAGATGCGACGCTATGCGACATGATTTAACGACGCGGAATGAGCGGTACCATCCAAAACAAAATGAGCAGAGGGCAAACGTGGAGCAATGAGGAGGTAAAGTGCCTTTTATGAGCTCTTCGTGAGTTCGCAGGTGGGGAAAATAAAATCATAAGTACATGCAACAATGAGTGCACAGTCCAGCAGATGGCATTAGGTGTATTCGACTTTAATTAAAAGTTAATGACCAAACGTATCATTATAAAGTTCATAGTGTTGCTGCAGATGAAATATAACATGGATAACATTAAATAATTTTTTTTAACAGGTTGGTTATTGATTATTTATCACTCAAACCCCTTTCTCTGCCTGTCTGTCGGTCTGGAATATCCGCCATGTTTGTAATTTTTTTTAACACTTTTCATGCGTGTTTGTAGTTCTAATCGAATCCTTGTTCACCGTGCAATGTGTTGTGGGCAATATTAGCCGTTAGAGTATGCATTGATCTGCACTTCGAATTTCTACCGGAAGCAGTAAACCATCCGGGTACCTTTGGAATACTCATTTCACATACTACGATTTGGGACATACTAATTCTAATTTCAAATACTATTTAGGACGGATAGTATGCGAATTGGGATGCACCATATGCCTTTAGGTTCGGTATCTTTAGGTTTGCTGTCAAAAATGCCAGTGTGAACACTAAGTGGACCAGGACCAGGATGTATCATTTTCTTTTTTTGGTCTGGACCAAACCAACCAAGAGAACCGAACTGCAAGTGTGAACGCTCCCTAAGTGTATTTTATTATCTCTCTATATAAAAACAAAAACAGTAATATTTCATATTATAAATAATATAGAATTTTTACTAAGACTGTAAGTTTACTAAAACTTTATCACACATTTTTCTGTGATTAATTTGGGATTTCAATTTGTAAATATTTTTTATGATTATTAATGATTAATATATATATATATTCATCTGTGTTCAACCAGTGCCCACTGGTGCATACCTTCGCTACGGCCCTGCTGTTTATCAGTAGACATGCCAATAATGTTTCAGTGAGCTATGAACTCAAACCATTCTTTCAACTATTCTTCTCTCTCTTTCTGTTAATTACTTACGTTTAATGAGATATATTATTGAAAGGGGTCACATCAAAGTACATCTCTTCTGTAAAACAGCCTCAAGGAAAGAGAAAGAACTGATGTTTTGTAACTTATGATGATGGGGTGTCTAAAGTTAATACTTTTTTTTACTGAAAGTTCATCATGTGTTTCATAAACACTGTATTCTAAGTTCCTAGCGACAAGTAATTTGTCTGCCCACACCGAAAAACAAAAATGTTATACATGATGCAACGGTCACAGTCAATTGTTTTGTTTAATGTACACTGTAAATGTACACTTTACAGGAAAAAAAAAAAAACAGCAGCTGTGATTTTAACAAAAAAGAGCGACAAACTAATGTATGTTACTAATAACAAAAATTAGAAGAAACTAAATTATTTCTATAAAATAAAACTTTTGAATTTGAATATTTTAAATAAAATTTAATATAACCCAATGTTAAACATGTACAGTTGTTCCACTGTATATAGTAAAGGAAGTTTTTTTTTCTCTGTAAAATTTACAAACATGTTAAACTGTATACAGTTATGTGGTTACTATATGTGTTTGTGTGTGTGATTGACATTTTTTTTCCTCTACATTTCATCATCGTTCCACTGGTGCAGTTCACAAATGGTCACATCAATTTTAACTGAACTTGAGCAGTTCTGCAAAGAAGAGTGGGCAAATATTGAAAAGTGTAGATGTGCAAAGTTAGTAGAGACATATCCCAACAGACTAAAGGCTGTAATTAAAGCAAAAGCCGGTTCAATAAAATACTGACACAAGGGGGTGATCCTTTTTCCAACTCGGTGATTCTGTTTTTTATTTATTCATTTTTTTTTTCTGACATATTGTTGTTATACAGTATCTTTCAGAGTAAATACAGCTGGATAAAACAAAAACTGTGTCCGTCTTCATTTCAGGCTGCAAAGCAACAAAATGTGATTATTTTAAAGGGGGTGATTCTTTTCTCTACCCACTGTATGTTGTTGTTCAATGGACTGACTTGTTCTAGAAGTCATGTTTCTTTAAGATTACAGTTTTCACACATCCTCTGGAAATATTGATCCTGACACCTGAAATGACCTGAAATGCTGCCAGTTCCCTCGTGTTCTTCTCTCTCGCCTTCAAACAGGCCTGGTTTATCAGACAGTGTGATGTCAGAGCTTAACTGTGTCTAAAAGCATTCTCTTGTTCTAGGTGTTGCACATAACAGGGTAAAACAGGCAGATGACAGATGAGTAAGCTCCATTAGCCACAAAGACAGATGGAGAGACAGAGGCCGAACTTTCATATAAGGGGCCCCTGGTGGACACGATATGTGTTGTTTGAAGAATCAAAAATCATCCATTTCTCTCTCCCTCATGTCCATGTACACACATTGTTCTCTCCGAATCATTTTCCCGTCTTTTCACAGATCTTGACAAGCATCATCAGAGTTTGGATCTGTTCCGGCTGGAAAGTCTTGTTAGTTAGGGTACACAGCTGTTAGCCTCTCACACTTTGTGAGTCAGTGGCTGCTAAAGTCATGTCTGCTAACGTTAGCCGTGGTCGTGTTTGGCTGTGAAAATCAGCATGGTCTCCGTACTGTAGACTCACATGAGCTGGGCCGTCACTTTACCGCTGACTCAAATATCTCCCCGTATCACCTTCATCACATTCATTTGTATATATTTCATGAAGCCCAATTACTCCACAAGCTGCACAATTATATATAAACTGACCCCCAAAAACAACATTTGGATGATTTTATACTCTAGCGTTCAAAAGTTTGGGATTGTGAGATTTGTGATGTTTTTGAAAGAAGTCTCTTATGCTCACCAAAAGCTACATTTATTATTGTGAAATATTATTACAATGTAAGTAACCGTTTTATATTTTAATATATTTTAAAATGTAATTTATTCCAGTGATGGCAAAGCTGAATTTTTAGGAAATAATTCTAATATTCTGATTTGGTGTGCAAGAAACATTTCTTATTATTATCTATGTGGAAAACAGTAGTGCTGCTTAACATTGTCATGGATAATGTGATTTTTACAGGATCCTTTGATGAACAGAAAGCAGTTTTTGTATGAAATAGAAATAAATGTAGGCATTTCATTGCATTATATGAGTCCATGACAAATAAAGGAATAATCCGTTTTAAAACGTGCTAGATTCTTAGAAATGTACTCTTTCTTTGTATTCATATTGATTTCATTTGGTTAAATTTGGTTCCAATTTATTGGAATATAGTTATTTTTAATTAAGTAATTCATTTATTTTATAAATAAATTGTTGAAACTTAGATTAACAATATGTGACATCACGTGTCATCATAATATTGTCATCAGCAGCTGATCATAGCAGGTTTATCCACTTGGCCTGCAATTATATTGCATTAGCAGAGTGTTTCTATTGTTTAGGGTGATATAAAGAGCTCAGATGAGACAGGAAAAGAACCGACAGAACACTTTTTCACATTTCCGCCATTAATGACGCCTTAATGATCAGCATGAATAAATTATACAGCTCAGACACAGACAAAACACTATAAACCTCTCTATGACAATCTAATGCCAATTCCTGTTATTGGTACTGGCAGCTTCAGGGGTTGCACAAAAGTCACATTAATTACAAGAGCCCAAATTATTTCATAGAGGGATGTGGGATGTTGCTGATGTTGCTGTGACTCTCCTCTGTTCTAATGAGACTCTGGAGTCTGGAACCAGAGAGCCACATCTTCCTTGATCTTAGTTTCCCTCCCTTATTAACTCGCTCCCATATGAACGGATGTGTGTGTGTGTGTGTGTGGCAGAGTGTGTAGCTTAAAAAACGTGTCTGATTTATCATGCATAGCAAAAGTGGGGTAGGAATTATTCAAGAGACTTACGAGGACCCCTGGTTAAGTTTGAGTGTGTTATCGCGCGAGTCCTTCTTTTAAAGCTGCCACGCCTATAAAATTAGCATGAAAGGCGATTTAGTCTCGTGCACACTGTTTCATTAAGTATTATAGCAGAGACATTATAAGTGCACCATCCAGCCGGTAATAAAACCCAGCAGCGTTAGGCCGGGTTCTGAGAGGTGGGGTGAGGGATCTCATAAGCTCTCTGCAGGCAGGAGGGCAGACGGACCAGGCCATAACACAGGTAATTACGCGAACTCTGGTGTCAAAGGTTCACCGTGAACACACAGGAAGAGAGAGAGAGAAATACAGGCATAAAAAGAGAGAGAGGGGCAGAATCACACCTGGTTCACGCAGCATGCTAATTAACAGCTTGGGAGTGATATGCAGCGCATGTGGAGAGGGTTGGGTTTATTGAGTCCATGCAGTCTTAAAAGCAGGTTTAATATAACTCGACTCTGCGAGGTGAGAGGTTGCTGATGTTCTGGCTTTTTGCACTTCTCTTCTTTGCAATTTCTGCTTCACTAATGCTGAGGCGCAGCGTGTGAAAAGAAGCAGAGGAGAATTTGGATCAGGACACTGTTATGCTGTTGGTAATGTGCTGGTGAGAGCAGATGAAGGGATGAACAACTGGGGACAGATTTATGGATGATTATTTACTTAAACAGAGGCGGCTCTGTGGCAGTCATTCAAGTGAACAGTTAACATGCCACACAGTATTACAGAATTATATTTGTATGTGTGTGGGTAATCTCATGTGCTCATTCTGACCTTTTCCACACACATTTTCTCTGTACATGTCATTAGAGTTTTTACTCATTACCATCTATTCACTGCGCCAGATATGCAGAGCACATACGGATTGAATAAAGCCAAATACGATCTGAATATTTAGATAATAATGTTTAGACTAAAAGAGATTTGGCGGAAAAATAGACTTCTAAAATAGTAATATAATCATTAGTGAAATTGTGATCTTGAAAAAGTCTTGGAATTTTTTATAGTAAATATAAATTTTTATAGTTATGCTGTGCTTCAAAATATTTCACTTTGTGGGTGTTAATGTAGATGCTCAGGATGTATTTGTTTTATTAAAGATATTGCATACTTAATAATGTACATTAGTAAGTATATTAATAGTAACTCCACTGCAGCTGAATGATCCCTTATCCATTCATCATGAAAAGTAATGGGAAAGTCAGTGTGGGTGTGGGAACCTGGTGTGACCTGGGCTTTTTATTACTGTCACAGAAATAAAAACTCATTCAGCTTTACGGTCTTGCGTTGCACTTTTGGCACCCTTCAAGTGTTTTAGTGCTGATGCAGAGCTTATTAAGGAGGAAACAGTACTGCACATTTCTAAACTTGTGCTTGTCAAGAAAAATGGTGCATTAAATCCTCCTGAGGTTGATTATAGGGACTGTTACTGTATATGGGTTAGAGAGAGAAATCCCTTCAAAACAGATATAGTTAAAACCTCTTTTACATCACTGTTTGATCTCCTGTGTTTTAATAGGAACCTCGGTGTGAAGATTTATTGAATAAAAGATTTATTATTGCTATTTAGTCTCTTTTTTCATTAGGCAAATATTGAAAAATTGAAGAAAAAAATCCTCTCATTTCCTCTCATCTTTTTTCATGTTTCATCTCCTCTTGTCTCCTTTCCTGTATTTTGTCTGCCCTCCTCTCTTCTCATTTCCTGTACTCTCATTTCCTCTCCTTTCATCTCCTCTCATTTTGTCTCATTTCTTCTCATATCATCTGCCCTCCTCTCATCTAATTTTCTCTTCTCTCCTCTCGTCTGGTCTCCTCGCTTTACATTTCCTTTAATCTCTTCTCCTCTTATGTTATCTCTTCCCCTTTCATCTCCTTTCATGTTGTCTCATTTCCTCTCATTTCATCTTTTTTCATCTCATCTTGTCTCCTGTTTTTTTTTCTCATGCCATCTTCTTTACTCTTCTCTCCTTTAATTTCTTCTCATCTCATCCTCTCATTTAATCCTTTCATCTCATGTCCTCTTTTCTCATCTCAACTTCTCTCCTCTACTCTCGTCTCACTTCCTCTCATCTTGTCTCATCTCCTCTCGTCTCATCTTGTCTCTTCTCATCTCATTTCCTCTCATCTTTTTACCTCGTCTCATTTCCTCTCATCCTGTCTCCTCTCCATTTGTCTCCTCTCCTCTCGTCTCATTTCTTCTCATATCCTCTCCTCTCATCTAATTTTTCTCATCTCGTCTCCTCTCCTGTGTGCAGTGAAAGTTGGAATGCTCTCCCATTGGGATGCTCCTTTCTGTTCTCAATAATTCAGAACTGCATGCAGAGTATTTTTTTCCTCACCAGAAACAGACACTGAGCTGCTCTAGCATAAATGATTCAGCGCGCGTGCACCTAGCCCCACGCAGTCTCTCATTAACTTTTAAAACTACCCAGAGTCCCATGTTGTTGCTTTTTGGTTCTTGAAAAACCTCCATTTTAGGCTTTGTTCTTGAAATATTAGGCTTTGTTCTCAAGCTTAGTACCTTCAGCACCAGCAAGGCCTATTTTAATACTTCAGTGGAGTCATAAACCTTTAGTGCATATTTCATCTATAGTTTCTCTAAGTGACCAAGAAAGTCTGCCTTAAATGCTCAGAGTGAATATGTACCTGCATATTAGTGTGTAGTGTGTACCTGTGTAGTGTGTTTGTGTAGGTATGTTTCTTGTGATGCAAATTTACCAGGTGTATACTGGCTCAACAGCTAATATGAATTTCCTATTGGATAACTGTAATGCTAAAGTATGACAATCGGAAGCAGAAGAAAATAAAGGAACAAGAGAAAGATCAAGATGTAAGAGAGAAAGCAAGATGTTCCTAAGATATTTCATCATTACTGGCAGAAAATTCCTCTAGGAGGCATTTTGACACAGACAGAGTTCAAAGTAGCACTTGGTCAATCCTATTTGAATCCATGGGACTCATTTCAAACAGAGTGTGGATTTAAAGTGGATTAGAGCCTGTTTGGGGGCAGGCTGAGGGGTCTCTGAGTAAACCTGATATTGGTGGTCTCTCTCCACCTCTCCCCTCAGTCTCCACACGCTGATTGTTTTTCAAAGACTTCCATGCTGTGCTATTTGCATTTCAGATATATTTCTTAAATTCCCAAACATGTCCCGGAACCAATCCTTCTCGAGCTGCTTTGGTTCAAAGTGTTGGAGGGAGTTTTCTGTCCCTGTAAATCCTGAAAGATGAATATAAAGGCTGCTGATGCACCGTGCTGCTTCACTTTGATCTTGTTTTATACTTTTTATCTTGCACAAAGTCTTCATTTGTGTAAAACTCCTCACACTGGGTTTGAGAATATCTGCGCTTAACTGTGCTGCATCAGTGAAGCTGCTCCATCACGCATACACAAACACAGGCAAGCAGTGAGAGAGAGAGAGAGTTTGGAGATAGTTTGAAAACTGCAAACAACTGTTTGTGTGTGTGTGTGTGTGTGTGCATGTGTTTGTGTGTTTTGAGCTCCTGTGTTCTGCTGTATGAAATATGAGGGTTGCATATACACCCTTCATGGCTGTGTCATGACAGTTAAATAAGAATCTCATTGTTCATGGTGAGTGGGCAGAGCTGTGGATAGGTCACATATCAATACAGTGTGGATGTGTTTTCTGCTTCCTTGTTGTACACACAATACTAAATCATGTGACTTTTTCAAAATCAAGTTTTTAAAATACGGTTTTAAAAGTTTTATAACTTTAATTTTATTTTATTTTCTGTTTTTAATAGTTTTATTTTTAGTTTTAATTAACAATAAAAACACAAAGACCCATTTATACTGTAAGAAATCAAAAAAATATGTGCGCAATATTCTGAATTGCTAAAACACTAAACCCCAATCTCTGAACCAAATTCTCACTAGCTTAAACCAATTTGTCGAATAAAGCACTCTTTCTGCTAAACCTTAAACACGTTCAGGCAGTTAGGCTCTATTTGCAAATCTCATGCACTCTTTTTGCAAAACTCTAAACACATTCTCATTCACTTAAACACTTATCACACTGTGATGCATTTGTGCTTAAAAATGCTAAACACAAGTGGCAAAAGTTAAACACAACTAAAGCCCAGTTGTCATCGTTTACACACAACGATTTAAAATTGTTCACACTTGTTTCTAATGATGTGATCAAACCAACTGTACAAAATATGAGTCGGTTCAGAGTGCACAAGTGGCACAGGTGACTAAATGATGATACGAACAATAGATGGAAACAATCTGAGAAGGAGAGGAGGAAAAGTACATGTAAGAAGTGGAGGATGAGGAGGATGAGGAGAGAAAGAGTAAGGTTTAGAGAGCGTTATCAAGGCTGGATCTGTCAGACCAGTCTCTTTGTCCTCTTTGTCTAGC
>NW_015538026.1:2208559-2216189 GCF_001515605.1 Sinocyclocheilus anshuiensis | reverse complement strand
TGACTTTTTGGCCTTTGCAGTTGAACTGCAGTATTTTTGCAGTATCCAAGTGCTGAATATATACAAACATTCAGTATTCAATATTCAGCAAAATACTATTCTTGCAGTACATACAATAGGCCTATACAATATATTAATCTTACTCAGTTGCAATTACTATACTTTTTTACAGAATTGCAAAATTGTTTACTCGATATAATATACTTTTTTTCTGTAATGTTCTGGAAGCTGTGTTCTCCATTTTTCTCTGTAGTGTCTAATGAATGCTCTGTAGTGTTTATTTTATTGACTGATGAGTGTGTGACCTGAGAGAACTGTTTGATTTTGAGTGCAAGTGAAATGGTTTTGCAGTGATTGTTTGATTTTGATGGAAGAGTCAGAGGTTTCATGAATTTAGTTTGAGTATTTGGATTTGTGTTTAAGGTTTTGAGAAAATGAGTGATGGTTTCAAGAAATATGTTTTAGCAATTCAGAAAAACTGTAATTTGTAATTCTGTAAATTGTAACATATTATTTATTTATTTATTCTTACACAATTTTCTCTTTATTTTTCCAAAGATTCTCTTGCATCCTTCGGGGGGTCATGCACCCCAGGTTGAAGAAATTAATTAATTAATTTAATTAAATCACCATTACTTGAATAATATGGCTGTTCTTTTCCGCTAGCTAGACCATCAGCTTGTACCAGTTTGGCAATTCAGAATTGTCCTTCTCAACTGGCTAAAAGTGGTAATTTCTGTATTCACGTTCATGCATTCATTAGGGGCCAAGCACCGAAGGTGCGATGGCACATATTGTATTCGTTGGCGTTCTTCTTCTTCTTCTTCTTCCGTTTCTTCTTCCGCTCTTGAGTCTATGGCAGCCCATAGAACCGCTTGCGGTTTATGTGAGGCTATACCTCCGCAACGGTTTGGCGTATTTAGACCAAACTTGGTGTGTTATAACAAGCATGACCTGAGACTATCTGCAGTGTTTCGGCACTGTGCCACCTAGTGGTCAGGATATATGAAAAATGCATATTTTTGCTTATAACTTCTGAATGATTTGGCCAAAAATCACAAAACTGGTCTTTTTAGATTGGGTGCATCATGCCGAGTCAAATGATACTCAATTTTCCCATGTCAGCCATTTTGGGCATCGGCCATTTTTAATTTTGTAGTAAAATGCTATATTTTACGAACACAATGACGTATCGTCATGAAACTTGGTATGGGCCATCAGCACGATGCCCTGAAGGAGCCTGAGAAGTTTCGAGCCAGCGCCACCTAGTGGTAAAATCAAATATTCACATGCTTATAACTTTGGGTGTGGTCGACTTATTTTCACAGTAGTCACCTTTTTAGACTCCTGAATCCTTGCCGAGTCCAGCCATACCAAACATGCCAGGTTTTGCCTTATGGTTTGTGCAACGTTGTATTTTAGTGCTTAAAAAACATTTGCCAATATCTTAGAAACCGTTACTCCGATCGACACGAAACCACCGTAGGAAATTTGGAAAACATAGCGTGCCAGCTATACGCTAATGCTCAATTGCCAAAATTATGATAGTAAGTGGCAAAAAATGCAAACAAAGTCGGTAATCAGTCATTTTTTTCTGTTTTCATATATAAAAATGTCTATAACTCCCAAACAAAATGAGATATTTTCACCAAATTTGACACACATATATATGGGCACACTCTAAGGAAACATAAACATTTGGTGGGATTGTGCCTCTTGGTGGCGCTATAATTTAACAAAAAATGAAATTGCCATTGACTACAATAGAGTATTATGATATAAAATGCTATATTTTACAAATGCATTGGTGTACCATTACGAAACTTTGTATGTACCATCGAGACCATGACCTGAAAGTACTCAAAACGTTTTGAGACAGTGCCACCTTGTGGTCAAAAGTTATAATGAAATTTCTAATAAATGCTAATAGCTTTCTGTGAATTTTGCCTATTGTAATGAAACTGGTATTAATAGATTTCTTGGGTCATGCTGAGAACAGTGATACCAATGTTACCATAGTCAGCCAAACTTCCTGTCCGCCATTTAGATTTTCTTTAAAACCCTACTTTTTTGAACTCCTCCTAGACCGTTGGTCTGATTTTCACCAAATTTGAATCATATCATCTTCAGACCATGCTGACAAAAAGTTATGGATTTCGTGTCGATAGATGAAACCGTTTTCATACAGCACCGTTACAAATTTGAGGCATGGTGCCAAAATGACTCTAAGGCTATATCTCTGCAAAGCTTTGACATAATGACAATTAACTTTGTGTGTGCCATTGTCACCTCACACAGAACACACCAAAATTATTTGATTACAGCGCCACCTGTTGGTCAAAAGTGATAAGCCATTTAATCATAATACTAGAGGTTGTATTTTTGTCATACAATCATCCTAAAATTGCTTTTATTACTCATTGTTGCATTTGGTCTGATGCTCCATGCCATGCTTAGCTCCTCATTTTGACTTTGGAGTGCTTGACCCCGTAATTGCTGCTTGCAGCTATATTTTTCAGTATTTTCCTAAACAAGATGCCATGTTTGTTTTAAGAATAATGACTGACATTGTAGAGTCCTAATGAGTATTTCTTGAAGCGTGACTTCGTTAGGAAGTCTTCCATTTTGTTATCCAGGAGCTTCTCTCTTTCTCTGGCTCTGCTCTCCTGTCTGGTGTCGATGTCCTGGCAGCAGTTTTCTCATTTTTAATTGGTTGTCATTTCTGGTGCCAGTGTGTGATTGAGATCAGGTGTGTTGGAGGGATTAAATATCTGATGTAAACCATCATATTTATTGCTGGCCAGGTTTGACCACCTGTTCGGTCCACTGGCACAGTAAGCGAGTCACCCTTTCTAGTTCAGCTCTTCATCAGATGCCCGTTACTTGGCAGAATCTGCCACATGAGAGAGAAGGGATGCCCACTCATGGTCATTATTTTCACCAGCGCTGTCTCTGCCAGCCACAACTGGCCACGAACACCTATCAGACGAATAAAAATATCCCTGTGAAAAAAAATCCTCAGCCCTCTCGCTCATGATGTCTGTCTTTCTCATTCTAGTGAGTTGGTTCAGTCAGAGGCTGATATCTGCCAGTGTGTTGGACATGATTTGTGGCCATATGAGTAAACTGATACACATGAACCATGACATTGCATTTTAGTGTAGGGGTTATACAGATTACACACACATACACACACTGTAAAAAAAATTCCGTAAAATTTATGGTAAAAAAACGGCAGCTGTGGTTGTATACAGTCTTTTACCGTTAAATTCACGGTCATTTTTTACAGTGCAGATAAAGACCCAGGAGTTTCATAAAAGCTTCTTCCTTTTAAGAGAAAACTCAGATAGTTCTTCTACTGTTTTGTGACATGGTTTATCCTGAATCCCTGTTCAGTGTTCAGCATTATGGAATGGGCAGCTGTGAGAGAGTTTGGAGTCAGTTGATTTGTCCTATCTGGATTAGTATTGTGTTTTCACCATATTTGAAGAATTGCATTTCACTATGTCTATATCATTGATCTTGTACATGTGTTTTTATGCATTGCAAACTTTTATATTTGTGATGTATTAATGTCAAATTCTGCTGATTTAAATGCCACCAAAGAAGTATTATCTATAGATTGTGAAACATTACAAATATAAAAAATTGTTTGGGAAGTAATTTTCGCAGTTTCACAATGTATGCTATTGTTTGGCATTGTTGTCAGCAAATAACGTGTGTTTAGGTGAATGTATAGCAGTCATGGAATTACTTTGTAGCTAATATTGCTAAAAATAGCTATTTAGCATAGAGGTTTTCAAACGTTTTGATGTCAAGGATACAATATAGCCTACTATTAATATAAATATATTCATATTATAAAGGCAAGATGTTTTTTTCCCCAAAATGACACTGTATTTAAAGCAAATTTTAAATATTATTCAGAAAATATTTCCGTATTACAATAAATGCAAATAAATGCATTTCTAAATTAATCTAATCAGTATTTATGAAAAAGAGGTGAATGTCTTTTAAAAATATTTGTTAATCATTTTAGTTAATACCTTAAATTAACATATTAACTTTGACAGCCCTAAAAATACATTTTGTAAAATTATTTTTTACTCTAATTTTTTTTCCCACAGACTTGCTAGCACCGCCTTGTGGCCTTTTCATTTTGAAAACCTCTGATGTAGCAATTTGATGGCTTTGTAGACGGTGAAAATATTGTCAGGTCAGGTAAAAATCTGAACTACTGAATATTTAATCAGGCCAGGTCACTTCAAAGCATATTTTTATTTACCAGCATAACCTGACATGTCAGTATTGATTACTGCACATTAGGCCCCAGAGCTTCTCAACATGTGCATTGTTCATTGATTTTAAAGACTGCTGATAGATAAAAAAAAAAAATTCTTATGAGTGCTGATGCATTAATATCTTTAGACATTCTTATGCAGCCATGTGTTCAGATATGCAGATTGTTCCTTTAGGGGAGAGAGAGGGAGAAAGAGAGAGAAAGAAAGAGTAGAGGGAGAACAGTAGAACAAACACATTAATTTTATAGTGCACAAAGCAGCACAGCTTCTAGCCTGCAGCATTTGTTACAGGACTGGAAAACCTGTCTGAATGGAAGCAGGAAGGGAAGATGAAAGGGGCTTTAGGTGATGGGTGAATATTCTTTGATGCTTTTTGGTCTGTCGGTCATAATGAGGTCTACAATGCAAAAGTTGTATGGATATTTGTGTGCGAGTGTGTGTTGATTTGTAGCTAGTGTTTAACTTAAAATGTTACATGAAATGATGTGAGCTTTCTGACATGCAGTGGCGGCTCGTCGGGGGAGGCAGGGGAGGCACAGCTAAAAAGCCATTTTAAAGGGGTTAAGCAAATAATATAATAATAATAATCGGCAGGGATCCCAGACCAATACAATTAGTGTGCCTCCTCTATTTTAAAACCCACGAACCGCCACTGCTGACATGATATGATTGTTTCCGTCTTGGCCAACCGAATGAAGATAGAACCATTAGACCATGGTTTAAAATACTGAATGTGAGGGACACACGGAGAAAGAGAGACAGCGTGCGAGCGAGCAAGAGAGAGAGGTTTGATGTGGACATATACTGTACTTGGGGAGAAAATGAAACATGTCTGCGTGTGATGATGTCACCATCTGCAAAAAGTCCAGTGGGACTAATTCAATGAATGGAACGGAGACTCCTGCCTCTCTCTCTCTCTCACTCTAAATGTTTAAGATGCAGATGCTGTAATGTGAAACATTAACTGGGTTAAAAAAAAAAACCCTCACTGCAAGTATTAAAACTAAGTTTAATACGGTTACACTGTGGAAACACTCCTGCTCCCTCACACTTCAAATATTGCTATTATACCTTTAAATGGGTGCCATATTACCTCTGAAATACAACTCTCACAATACAGCACGCAATACAAACTTATAACTCTAAAATACTGTAGCTCTATCTGTGACTCTCAAAATACAACTTTTAACATTCAAATACTGCCCTTTTATCTCTGAAAACCCTCTGAAATGCAGTACTGCTTCTCTGTTTCTGAAATTCAGTCTGAAATACGGCTGTTCGTTTTCTAAATACTGTGTTATACCTCTGAAATTCTGCTGCTCTATTACAGTTTTTCTCGATTGCTAACACACTATAACTGATTGTACTCAAACAGCGCACATTTATCCATGTGTGAACATTCAGTAGCAAAACTGATGACACACAGGTCAGAATCTCAGGATGATATGCACAAGAGCACATGTGATTATGTGTTTTGAAAAATTAATCCTGGTAGTGGGAGACAAAAAGGAATAGGAGGGGGAAATAAAAATGAAGGGGATGAGGTCAAAGGTCATTTGTTCCTGATGAAATATAAAGCACTATAGTTGAGCATGTTCTTCTGCATGGACTGACCATGAGGGAAGTTGGCCTACAGGCTCATCTACAAGGTTTCAATACTACTTATACATACAATATAATTACAGTACATAGTAGCAGTACTTCAGGTGAGAGAATTTTCATTATACTATGTACAGTAAATACTGTAGTACATGTTGTACACCCTCAAACGCATTACTGTTGAATTGATTTGTAGCCAAGTAGTCCTTACATGTACTGTATTTGTGCAGAACTGAGAGATGACTGTCTAGGGGAGGCAGAGAAGTCTTTTGTCAGAAGACTAATAAACTGCTATAACAAATAAGGATACTACCAATACTGTAATGCAAATTGGCAGAGGATGCTGAACGAATGAATGAATGAATGAATTTATTTACTGTAATTATTTATTTATTTATTCATTCATTATTTATTTATTTCTGTAAAGTAACTGACAGTATATTCCAATGTGTGTTTACTGTATATTTAGTTGTTTGGTCTTTGAACTTTTCTCTTGTAGTGCTTTTCATTTACTGTAAGATCTCTTTACAGTAGTGTAATGACAGTAAATTTTCTTAAAGTTTATTGCTGAATTTTACTGTATCTGCACCCCTCTATTTATGTCGTATACTGTAACAGTCATTGACTAGCAAAAGGATTCCTATCTCCCAAAAGAATGTTTTTGTAACAGTGTTTTGAATTGATCTCACTAGTGTTCTCTATAGGCAGTGAAGTAGTGTGTGTATTTGGCAGGTTTGTGTGTCATCTGAGGCCAAAGTTTGAGTCTGACAAAAGAGAACATGTTTTTGACTAAAGTATTTGATTTTGACCTGTAAGTTTGAAGTTTGCACAAGTTGGTGTGTAGTTTTGAGATTGTGTTTATAGTTGTGAGAAAATGGTGAATTGTTTCATGAATTGTGTGTTAGCAATCGGGAAAAACTGTAAAGAAATATTGTCCTATACCTTTAAAATATTGCTGTTCTATCTCTGAAATACTGTCCTGTACCTCTACTATTTTGCCGCTCTGTTTCAAAAATACTGTCACATACCTTGAAATACTTCAGCTCTGTATATGAAATACCATTTTATACTTCTGAAATACTGACGGTCTGTCTCTGAAATACCTCTGATATTCTTCTGCTCTGTTTCTGAACTACAGTCATATTTCTCTGAAATTCTGCTGCTCTATTTCTGAAATACTGTTGTTTACCTGTAAAATTCTGCTGCTCTGTCTCCGAAATACTGTCTTATACCTCAAAAATACATTCTGTCTCTGACGTTATCTCTGAATTTTTTGTCTCTGAACGCTTTACCCAAATATATCTAATGTTAAACCGTTTTCACACTCAAAAACTGTACTTCTATTTCTGAAATATTGCCCCTCTGCCACAGAATTTCTCTATTTTCTCTATCACACTACAAATTTTATCACTCAAATTCTGCCATTGTAAGAAATACTGCCCCTTCTATCAACAACATAGCCTTACAACTCTAAAATACTGCGTTTGGATGCAGGAAAAAGTGAGTGAAATGTTTTTGCTGAATCAATTGCTCAGAAAGATGTTTCTCCAGTGCACACTTCCAACCGTTCTCTCTCTCTCCTTTCTTTTTCACTTTTACAGTCTCATTTCTAGTGTGCTTTTTGGCCTGAAAAATAACAGTACATTTGTTGCACATGCAGGCCTTTGTTAGTAGACAACTGAAAAGTAAATAGTTGAAAAAAGGGAGGAAAAACATTAAAGTAAAATGAG
>NW_015538026.1:2194413-2208286 GCF_001515605.1 Sinocyclocheilus anshuiensis | reverse complement strand
AGGGAGGAGGCCAGCAAAGACCCTCAGATTTCTACCCGACACTCAATACCCATGACACACACTCAAAAATATTAAATACAGCACTCCATGTGGACACGCAGTACAAGGTACCATGGCCAACCCCTCCCACCTAAATTCACGCGCCAAAAAAACAAAAAAAATATATATATATATATATATATATATATATAATTTACATCCGTTTGAAACTCTTTGCGTTTTTCTGACATTGAAAAATAATTGCAAAAACTATATAGCTAGCAATTAAATCCTTGCTGGAGATTTGCTAGTTATCAAGCTTGACTGGTATTAATGCAGAGACATGTTAATGACTCTAGCTAGTGGGTGTTTGGCAGTGTTTACCGAGAGCTACTAAAGAACTAATGAACACACAGCGGAAGTTTAGCCATCAAAGAAGAGCAGCCAGAGCAAACGCAGCAAACACACAAACACTCAACCCAACACACACTAATACACGCAATGTCCTTCTACTGTGTGATCAATCTGTTGATTGTTAGGGAGTATAATGAAACTCATTGGGTATTATTTTACAAATTTTGCTGATGACAGTATAAATTGAATGGGACTTCACTATAAATTGCATTTCAGTTTCTATATTTTCTATTTATACAGTAGTACTGATTACAGAATTAAATGTTAATACTGATGTGTTTTATATTTTTCTATATGCTAAAATACTTCTATCCCAGCTTAATATGCAATGACTAAGTAAACCCCAAAAAAGCTGTTTGTCCTAACAATGACGAGATGGGAGTGTTTGGGGAAACTGTTTGGAAAAAATATGGTGTCACTGGTGGTGCGGAAATAACACACTGCAGATTTCTGGGTATGATGTGAGAATATAAATGTCAGCGACAGTATCTTTTTGTGTGTTCATGGCCATCCACCTGCACACTGTAAAACTCCCTCCAGGCAGGGGTTTTCCTGCCCACCCCTCAGCTTTAAACAGGAGAGATTTCTATTGAGCTCTGATTGTTGAAAGATAATTAGTACGCTAAATCTGCATAATTTGACACATTCCCACAGCGGCTCATAGACTTCCCTGAGCCAGGCAAACTATTTCCAAATCACCTCTTAATGTTGTTTATCTCTCTTTCTTCAAAACATGCTTTTCCTTGTCTAACATTTCTCTTTTTTCCCACACAAAATCGATCTTTTTCAGGCTGCTGAATAATGTGCCTGGAGTTTCATCAGAGTATGTGTGTGTTGTGCACCATGAATGTAAAGAGGCAAATTCATTATTAAACTGATACTAATCAGAAGAGCAACTCACAGGCCTCCATTACAAAACTGCAGGGGGGGATAATAGGGGAGAGTTCACTAAGAGTGAACTGTGCCCACTAATAATGTCATTTATTTGTGCATGCTGTTTGTGTTGTGTTAGCACCCAATTCACTAAAGGAGTTATGCAAATCAGGTAACGGTTCAAACACGCCCCAAAATTAGTGCTGAATGCAATTTGCACTGTGCAATTCCCCATTTTGAAGGCCAGTTGTGTAATGCTAGATTGTGAAGGATGCAGAAACTACTGTACAGCATTGCTCCACTACTGCAGTCCAGGCACCTGAATCAGCTCTTTAAAATGCAGATTCTCATCAATGCCTTGTTTTTGGATCTGTGCCCAGTTATAACACTCTTCTTTATCATTTGATCATCATTGGATGAGTTACTGCTGCCATGATCAATGAAAAATGTACACAAACTTCTCTTTGCAAGAGAATTCTGTTAACCGTCCTTTTCCCACAGAAGTCTTAATAATGTGCTCTTATTGGTTGGCTGATACTATTAAATGTTCTCACATGATGTCTTCTGAACTTCCTCTCAGAAGTGTTATATAGAATTATAGACTAATGTTTACAGTAATAGCATACGCACACACAACTGCACACATGCATTTGTAGAGTTTATCTGCACTGTTTACCTTTCTGATGTCAATACATTGTGAAAAAATTATCTGCTTTTGTTTTCTCTCCAAATGAAATACTTAAATATGTCTGTCTGAGATAAAAGTAGTGGGAAAGAAGAAAGCTGAGCAGTGCTTTTTCTTTTGCAGAGTCTAAACCAGTGGTCTATGCAGTTTTACTATTTAATTTCTTTAGATTAATTATTTAATTTAATTAGATTGTCAATTATTTTCATCCAGAGTTGAATTGTGAGGAGGTTGGAAGGGAACTGACTTTGCTAGTTTAAGCTTAAATCTCCAATTGATGTCATATACTTAGCAACAGTCTTAGTTTACTTTTTTTTTAAAGAAATTAATACTTTTATTCAGCAAGAATGCAATAATTGGTCAAACGTGAGAGTAAAGATTTTATGTTACAAAGATATTAACATATATTTCAAATAAATGCTGTTCTTTTGTACTTCAAAGTATCAAAGTATCCTGGAAAAAAAAATGAAACACGATATTAAGCGGCACTATAACTGTTTTCAACATTGATAATAATGAGAAATGTTTCCTGAGCACCAAATTAGAATATCAGCTTTGCCATCACAGGAATAAATTATATTTTAAAATACATATAAATAGAAAACAGTTTTTAAACTGTAATAATATTTCACAATACTACTGTTTTACTGTATTTTTCATTAAATAAATGTAGCCAACAAAATCCCCACACCAAACAGACAGACAACAACATTACCAAAATCAGAACCAGCATCAACCACTAGTTGAAAGCTTACTCTCTCTGTAAGTAATTGTAATTCAGTATTTTGGAGCACTCAGCATTGTATCAGAAAACATTCAGGAAAAACATGATGACATTTAGATAGCACTGAAGGAGGGAATGAGATCAGTGTAACACGTGCTGATATGCTTTGTGTGTGTGTGTGTGTGTGTGTGTGTGTGTGTTTCAGAATGCAGGAGCGGGCGGTACAGAGGGTGTGCGCGTGGCTCTTGCTGGTGTTTTTGACCCTTCTGTCTCTCTGGGGTCATCTGTCTGATGCCTCCTCTCACCGCAGTCACATCGGTAAGTCAAGGTCAAGGTTAATTCGGTAAAGCTTGTTGTTATTGCTTTATTTTAATTTTAACCTACAGTGTTGATCATTTTAATGAGCCGTCTCATTAAAAAACAGCTTATGTGGATTGCATGAAGTTAGATTTGGGGCGATATTACCATAAACATTTTAATTTTGCTTTTAAAGATCAGAAGTTTGGTTCTTGTGTCTATCTGTACCAGAAATTTGAACGATATAAGCACAAACCAAAGACAGTGTTTTTGTAGACAGCTCAGTGGTAGGTGGATGCTTAATTCAGCTTAAAATAGTCTAGTGAATGTTATCTATTTATGAGAAGAAGAGTTGATGAACCGCAGGACACTGACATCTCTGGGGTCATGTACAGGCCGCTGCAGAATGTTCCAGTAGAAAGTGATAAGAGTTTATTTGTCATAAGCACTTGTTTCTTTTATATAGTAATTGAAGACTACTGTATATTGATTCTGATTTATGCAACTGGCAGACACTTTCTAAAGTGAGTTGCATTGCATTCAAAGGGAACCTTTATCAGTTTATGGATTCCTGAGGATTGACCCCATGGACTTCGTAACACTACACTTCTGATTAGACAAGTAACACTACCATTCAAAAGTTTGTGGTTGGTAAGACTTTTTAATGTTTTTGAAAGAAATCTCTTATGCTCACTAAGGCTACATGTATTTGATAAAAATACAGAAAAAAAAAATACTGTGAAATATTATTACAATTTAAAGTAACTTTTCTATTTTAATATATTTTGTAATGCAATTTATTCATGTGATGCATCAGCAGCAGAAATTACAGATTGTTTGAAGAAACAAGATAAACATGAATATAGTGATTCAGTGATGCAAACAATATTCAATTCTGCTGTTAAGCAGCTCTAAAATGATAATAGTAAACAGTCATTGTTCAGTTGAAATCAGTTCATTGTTGATTCAGTTTGGTTTAATAACTTTGTAAAGTCCATCAATTATGTCCATCGGTGACAGAAATGGAGAAAAAACCTTTGATAAATAGAGATGTTCAAAAGAACAGCATTTATTTCAAATAGAAATAATTTGTAACAGTGTAAAGCTCTTTACTGTCACTTTGGATCAATTCAACGTCCTTTCTGAATAGAAGTCTGTCTTTCTTTCTTTCTTTCTTAAAAAATCTCATAATTTTTGTATGGTAGTGTAATTTCGTTTTGTCATTTGGTTTATTCTATTTAATTACCTTAAATCAGCGGTACATCAAATGCAAGTTTTGTTATTTATTTTGATATACGTTCACCGTGTTGCAATATCTACCTGATTTTGTAGACAAGCAAATGATGCAATGCAGTACAATTTGCTCTTTTTTTTTTAAACTGAGTGTGTTTGTCCATTAAAGCAAAATGCTAGTTTTTTAGATGTGACAAAAATAAACAGACTATTTCCATCTAATTTTCATGATGTTGTCAGAAAAAAAAAATGTTATGAGAAGGGTGGTAAACCTAACCATCTTTTTCTGACTTGTGCAGTAATTTTACTTGTCTGATACTATTAATATGACTTGTTTTATAATTAAACACTTTGGTAAAGTGTTGAGCTTCTGCACTGCTTGTTTCTTTTCTTTTGTGGTGCGCAGATTTCATTTCTTGACAACATGACTCACTCATTGTGTGAACTTCTCTCATCTGTCGCAGCAGAATGGTGGCTCAGACTATTTTTTGAAGAGGGTGGAGGGGACCATAAATTGAAATATCAAAATTTCAAATAGAGAATGATTTGTGAATTCATTGCTTTTTATTGTGATGTAAAAATACATCTAATTATACAGCATACTGCTGGAATTAATTGATGTGGGCCCCTGTAATCACACACAGTGTGTGTTTACAGTCATATTGGACATTAGAATATAGCCCAAATCCAGAGTGGCTATTTACACTAAGTGCAAATACCCACCTTGTTGGCAGAGGCTATTTACACTAACTTTGCCAACCAATGTGTGGTTGGGCTAGACAACATTACAAAAGACGGGAGTCAAACATCAGCTTCAGTAGCGTAGATGGTAAAGTGGGTACAGTAGTCTTTTTGACGCGATCGACCAGAGTTCGGATCCGCCTTTTGCCAATCTCGTTCTTCTCCCTTTTCACATCTCATATCACATCGGAAAGGCTTTTTTTTTCAATAAAAATTAATAATTAAATTATTATTATTGAAAAGTTGAAAATAAATTAACAGGTAAGGTTAGGGGTAGGTGTAGGGAGGGCTTTATTGTCCCAGTAAGGCAGTATCCATTTAATAATTTTAATAAAAATGATCATTTACACTCAATACATTATTATTGCATACTGTTTTATATTGTACTAAAATACTGAGGTGCAGATATCTGCCACTTTTGCAATAAGTTGTATAAATAGCAGAGAATACTCGTATTTTTACATAGTGCAAATAGAATCTACCGCTATTTGCACTTAGTGTAAATAGAATCCATTGCTTTTTGCACTTAGTGTAAATAGCACAATTGCTAAGAAAATATGCTATTTTCACTTAGTGTAAATAGCACCTAATTGCTATTTACACTTAGTGTAAATAGCATCTGAGGCTATTTGCACTAAGTGCCTATAAAATCTGTATGCTTTTGTTTACTACAGTCTTCCCTACACAGTAATTCTTCATTTTGATTGGATAAGTAGTCCAGAAGTTAAACGTGTCAGCCAATGAGAGGTGGGAAATAGTTCAGACAATCAGTTAATTACACACTATTGCTAACAGGTCAGAGCAAGGTGACTGAACACACACACACACACTAAACCACTGGTAGGGAAAAACTGATAACTCTCTAAACTCTTCTTCTCTATACGAGCAGCAAAAGCTTCAGGGACAATGAGCTAAATGAGAGTGAAGTATTTGTTTCGCACTCACATACACAGGGAATATAGCCAGAAAGTTTGCTGCTACTGTAGGTCATTCTTTATGAGGCTCATCCTCTCAATAAAACTAATATCCCAGGAGAGAGAGAGTAAAGGAGGGAGAAAGGCTGCAGAGATCTATAGACCAATTTGGATAATCTTTTTAAACCTAACTATTTTGTACCGTATCCGTGAAATTCTCTAGCTGTAAAGGCTATCTCTCCCGGGTTTTCTGCAACCATGATGCGCGCGCATCCTGAATGTTTACAAGCCGGTAATTGGTCTATTGAAGGGCATAAAGAAGAGAAAGAGACAGAAGTGTGGAAAGAGAGACAGAGACAGATGAGTGTGTCATGAGATGAAACGCAGGAAGAGACACGGCTCTTGTGGATGACTGCAGTCCTGAGCTCTCCTGCCCTCTGAGTGTGTGTGTGTGTGTGTGTGTGTGTCTGTCCTGTGCCCTTCTGCCCTGTAAAACATGAGTCTCGCTCTGTCTGTCTGACATGTCCTAAACCTGTCCACCCTAAACAAGACTCTCAGACCAGTGACATCAAAACTATGAAGAGAAATAGTTCAATTCAGTGGGGATGGTGTGTCGCAAGGACATAGAGGAAAGAGTTTATAAATGTGCAAGAAGCTTCATAGCCAAACAAAACTGTGGAGGAAAGTCTGAAATCTTTGTTTTAGTGAATTGGTTTATTGGGAAGATTCATTGAGATAAACCTGTTCATTTGAGTCACTGTGTAGCATATTACACCTTTTTGCAATAGCAAAATATTTAGTTAAATGTTGCTTTTCATAACTGATATACATGTTTTAGACTCATTGTATTTATTCAGTGGGAAGATAAATGGAGATTAACTTGTTCAAAAAGAATTGATTCACAGACCCTTACCAAAAAGAAGTATGCTTCAAGTTTATTTTATTAAGCATACTTAAGTAAAGTTCAAGTATATTTTTAAGTATACTTTATGTAGTAAGTATACAAATATCAGTGTACTAGTAGTATACTTGTAAGTGTACTATTTCAATACTCCTTGTGACTAAATTGGCCCACTTTCTAGTATATAAAATATACTTTTTAGTATACTTTAAGTATAACAGTAGTAAACTTTGAGTACACAACTAGTTTACATCAAAATGTTTAGTTTGTACTGGAACTATAGTAAAAGTGAACTTATAGGCATACTGATAGTTTACTAATTAAATACTTGTAGCATTTTTAGTACACCTTGAAGTATAGTCTCAGTAAACTACTAGTTTAGTAGTTTATACTGCAAGTATACTCGTAAGTTTTCTTCAAGTGAACTTTACATCATACTTTAAGTATACTACTATGTCCCTATTTAGGTATTAATTTGTATATGTTTTGTTATATGAATATCTGAACATACAAAACATCAAAAGAAAGAACGGGGTATCTGCTTGTAAACAAAAACATTTTATTCTAGCTTCATGCATTCTTTTTTATAAACACATGAATGTGGGTAAGTTTCATAAATAAAAATAAATAAATAAATAAACAACATTTTGAACAAAAAAAGATGAATGATAATGATAATCAAAACGTAGATGGAGTCAATCAACACCTCAAAGCTTGACAGTCATTACCTCTTCATGGGTCGACATTTTATTCTATAACATCACACAGTTTTGATGCTGTTTTATGTCTGATCGTGTTACATTACATGTGGAAGCATCTGTTGTTTCGGTGTCTTCTTCGCTTGTGTTTTGGAAATTTTGTACAGTAGATGTGTAATAGTGCCCCCTACTGTATAACAATGAAAAGATGGATTCCTAGAGCACAAGTATAGCTCAAAATATATTTAGACTTTTTCTAAGTATAAGTCAAGTATACTTAAATGTCATTTTAAGTACATTTCTGAGAAGTACATAAAGCACATTTCTGAAAAGTACATAAAATGTAGACTGAAAGTATACTTTCTTATTTTTTAGTTAAAAGAAGTATACTAATAGTACACTTGAATAAACTTCTTTTTCGTAAGGGGATTCAAGTCATTGTGTAGCATATTGTATCTTGTATAAAGCAAAATACTTGTCTCATTTTATATATTAATTTAATATGTAGCACTGGAAAGTCTTAAAAACTTGTTTTAGTGATTTAGTTCATTATAGGATGAATCATGTGAATGAACCGATTGAAAAACAAAATACAAAATATGTGGTTAAACACTGCTTTTATGTAACTATTTTCGACTCATTTTATAGCCTATATTAGTTTGATTTGTAGAACTGGTCTTAGTGAATTGGTTCATTGGAATATTAACTGTAATTAACCTGTTCAAACATAATAAATTCTCAGAATCGCTGTGTAGACTTTTACATCTGTATAGTAAAATACTTAAAACTTTTCATAAGTATGTTTTTCTCTCATTCTACATCTTAGTCTAATATGTACAGTAGCATTGGCAAGTAGTGATGTGGTTAATTTGGATGGTTTATGCACATGATTCAAGTTGGAAAAGAAAAAGCAACATTTTTCATAATTTTATATATTAATTTAATATGTAGCATTGGTTTGAAAAAACTTGTTTTAGTGAATTCGTCCATTGGAAGATTGGAGATTGACCTTAAAAAAGAATCGATTCACCAATTTGAGTCACCGTGTAGCATTTTTTAAATAGCAAAATACGCTGATTTTAGTAACGTTTGAAAAACTCACTGAGGTACTGTAACTGCACAGCATCCCGAGTCTTTTCTGTAACTAAACACTGCTGTTTTTGCTGTGAACTGTTTTTGTAAACATTAATGGCAGTTAAAGCCCAGTTTTTACAGTTATTTAGTGTTAATGTATCTGTTAAAGTTTAACACTGTCACCCTAATTTAGAGTCATTCATTCAAAAAGCCTTTTTTGAGACAGATACTAACAACAAACAACTATTCTTCTAATTAAAATGATATAATCTAATATTTGAAGAGTTTTGCATGCTTATGTATCTTCATTGTAGCTACTGTTTGTTTGTAGCTTGTAGCATCGCTAACTTATTTTCGAAGAACAGCTTGACTGTAGTTTAACACTCAATTTTAAGTAGCTTTGAGTTTTAAAGTTGCTTCCCCAACACTCATTGTGTGTTTAAGTGTGTGTGAGGGCCACATTCTGTCATGTGACAGAACCAAAGCGGTTGGTTTTTATGATTTCTGTCATCCCTGACCTTGTTTTATCCCCTGTCTGCCGCCTGCCTTATATTCTCTGTCTCTTTCTCTCAGTTTGAACATCAACAATAAAACCAAAAAAAAAATAAAATAAAAATTTTGAGTCACATTCCCTGTAATGTTCAGACACTGATCTTTGAGATGTCAGTCAGAATTTTTTTGTGGATTATATGTTTAGAAATAGCTTTTGAATGGTGACAAAGTAAATTAACACGTAGTGTTTGTTGGTATTAAACAAATTTTAGATCGTTTTCATTTAAGTTTTTCAATTTTAGATCATTTTCACAAATTAAGTGATAAAGAGAAAACACTTTTCTCATACATTCCCCCCCCCACCCACCTCCACAAACACACATATTCTGTTATATTCCAAAACTGTTGTGTTGCTACTGATGTATCAGATCTCCCTGCTTATTTAACCAGTTTATGAGTTTTCAGTGTGTGAAGTCATATAACTCCCACGATAACAATATCGTGCATATTCATTACCGTGATATATCGCATTACCGAAAACCGGCACAAGTCTACTCAGAAAACAGGCCATTTCAGACTGCCTGACAAAAGATTATAAGAACTGATTCACAATCTCGTAACTTCTTTTTGCTTGAGTTCTAACTTGAACTCCATGCATGATTCTCTGATACGTGTTAGCTCTTCCTGTGACTGTTCACAGCCTGTCCAAGATGCCCATATGGCCTGTGAGAGACACAGAAGGAGAATTAAAAATGTGAAATTTTCAGGCATGCATGCTGCTCTGTTTCATCTGTGGCATAAAACATGTAGGTCACAGCACCATCAAACCCTCCCAGAGCTCCCCAGCCTCATTCAGTTTTATTCAACCATCTTTTTTCACCACTTTTGGGCTTTAGTGTCGCTATTTTTAAAATCATGTCACTTCGATAGCAAAGCTATTGTATTCAATTCATTACTTAGCAGGGAGGCATTGACAAATGTTAAATTTTCTCCAAGAATATTTCAGCAATCTAGTCATATATCCAGTGTTTTACACTACTCAAAAGTTTGGGGTTGGCAAGATTTTTTTTGATGGTTTTGAAAGAAGTCTCTTAGGTTAATCAAGTCTGCTTTTATCTGAAATATTATTAATGAGCTGTTTAATTTTAATATATTTTAAATTATAATTTATTGCTATGATGGCAAAGCTGAATTTTCAGCAGCAATTGCCTACTTCATTCTTCAGTGTCACATGATCCTTTACATGTCCACATTTCTTATTATTGATGTTGAAAACAGTTGTGCGGCTTAATATTTTTGTGGAAACTGTGATACATTATTTTCAGGATTGTTTAATGAACAGAAAGTTCAAAATTATCATTTCTTTTGAACAGTAGTGTTTTAGTGACTGTTTAGAATAAGAACTAGACTGCCCGATTCCTGAATGAGTCACTCTTTTTAATTGTTTTGTTCGATAAACCAGGTGTAGAGGCTACAAAATGTTCTGAATCAATTCACGATTGATTCTTAATCTGAATCACACTCTGAATAGCTTGGAGAGGTTTTTCAGTCTGTAAAACGGTAAGAAGATACTTTAGAACACAGAGAATGAAAAGAGTGCTGGATGAAGTGGAACATTTATCTATAATCAATTGAAACCACTTAAATAAGCATGTATTATCTTTTTAGTATTTATTAATTATTTATTATTATTATTTAGCATTTGCCATGTAGGGTGCAGTGTAACTAGTTACTTTCAGCTTTGAGCTCAGCTTAGCAAATTTCTCTGCTTTAAAATATTTTTATGCAACCCTTGTTTCATTAATTATTAGCATTCACTTTCAATTTCATTTAGATTGCGGCACCCTTTTAAGCAACTGGCTGTTTGATTAATCAAAACAACATTTTTATATATATTGTGCTTTTATTTATAATTTGCTGAGTCGCTGACTATAATTCTAGCAAGGCTGTTGCTTTAGAAAGAAGTGCCTGTGGTGGCTCTGGTCATATTTAATGCTGTCGCCTGTGATTGGTCAAAAGAGGCTTCCCTGAGTGTGTGTGTCTGTGTTAAGAACGCACTAGAGTAAGTGATTTAAAATGGGCATTTATGAGTGTCTTAAGCAGGCTGCTTTGAGCTTGATGGGTGTTTATGTGTTCCATCAGAGTATAGTGTTTAATCTCTGAGCAGATGGCAGCGAGCTCACACGCTCCATAAACAAAAACAGCTTCCTATCAATCAGGCGTCCTGATTACCACGGAATCAAACATGTGTTCAGGCAGAATTCTGCATGAGAAAAGGTGCTGACACATTATTCTTATAGGATAAAGAAAAACGAGCTGATAGGTGTGATTCCTGTGCTCACATTGTGGAGGTGTTATTTTGAGAGGGCTGTTGAACGGGAACTTTTATATAACTATGCAGAACATACCCTACCTGTGAACCTGCTAATAGGATAATGTTTTTAATGTTAGGTCTTCCAGTGCAGAGAAACAGTACTGAAAAGTTGCTTCTATTTAAGAGTATATGGAAAAACAGACTGAGTTGGAAGTATTCTCTCTTCACAGTCTTAAAGGATAGTTCACCCAGGAATGAAAATTCTGTCATCATTTACTCACCCTCATGTCATTCCAAACCTGTATGACTTTTTTCTTCTGTGGAATGCAAAAAATGTTAAAGTGTGTTTCAACTGTGTTTGTCTATATTATGAATGTTAATGGGAATCTAAGAGACTAAAAGGGATTTATTTTAGGATTATGTACATACTATTATAGTATCTGTTAATATATTGAATTAGCTTTTATTTTTATATTATCAGTTTTAATTTTAATTTTAGTAATTGTATGTGTTTTTGTATTAATTCGTTTTTGTTTTTTATGATTCTATTTAGTTTACATTTATTTTTATTTCATTTTCAGTTTTAGCAATTTTAGTACCTCAACATAAACCTTTAAAATTTTCATTCAAGTGTAACCTTTTCATCTAATATTAATATTTAATTTTATTTCAGATTTATTTCAGTTAAAAAAACAATTTGAATAGTTTTAGTTAACAATAAGAAGACTGCAAAAGGGACATTAAGATGCATGAAATTAATCGATATGACTCATCTATTATATACAAAGTATTCTGCATCACTTTGATGTGTAAGAACCAATGAGGTTTGACTTTTGATGTTCATATTACCATAGTTAATGTAGTCTGTGTATACATGTTTTGATCAGTGTTTTGATTTGATTTGAAAGTGAATAAAGCCTTCAATATTATATTGTACAATTATATTATTACAATTATATATTGTATAATATTATATATACAATCAAATATATACAATCACATTCATACCATATTGACCATAGTGACCACATTGCATCAGAAGTTGTATGGATGAATCACCTATATGTCCTTTTTAGAGTTTGAAACTTTTGAACCCCATTGACATTTTCATTATTTGAACAAAAACAGCTCAAACATTCTCTAAAATATCTTCTTTTGTGTTTCATTCTTTATGACAGAATTGTCACTTTGGGTGAACTATCCCTTCACGTCAAATAAAAGCAGCCTGTTCCTACATTGTACATACAAGTTTGTGAAAGGCTTTTTGAAAAGTTTTGTTTAACTGACAAGGACGGTTTAAAATACGAGAAAGAGAGAGAGAGAGTGACGTCTCCTGGGACATTTCCCGTCACATTCTCACTAGGTGGTCTCATCAGGGTTCTGTATAAATGTGCTGACCCTTTCCACAGGACCTGAGGGAGATCGGTCACACCACAAATATGTATTTCAAGATGCCGATGGAGCCAGCACTCTGGGACAGCATGCTGTCCTCTGACATTTGATGAGACTCTGGATGATAAGACGGAAATGAGGAAGAGATGAATGTGGAGGGAAGGAAGAAACACAGAAGAGCAGGATGACAGGAAAGGGGAAAGGTTCTGTTCCTCTCAAATTGGAGCCAAAGAATAACATCTTCGGCTTCAGCGGGATTGGACAGCCGTCAAAATGTCACTTTTTTCACTCTTTACCCCTCTTTTTGTCTCTCTCAAGGGTCTGAAGTGTATAGGAGAATATGTGTTTGAGAGTTGGCTGTTTGCACTGGGAGTTTGACTGAGGTGTTTAAATGTGGGTCAGCCTGAGAAGGAAGGAACACTGACCTCTGGATTATTGGAAGAGGCCTGACCACAGCAGACAGGTCGTGTGATACTCATGTCTGCCCATGTTTCTCTTCTCGTTTATTCCCATAGGCCTCTCTCTGACATTTCAGAATATTTCAGACAGCCATAGCCTATCTGCATTCTTTATACAAGACTTAAACAACAAAAGATAGTCTGAAAAAAAATCACCAATATGTGTAAGGTTGCATGGCATAGAGTATAATAAAACAATACTGCAGAATTGGTATGTATCAGCATTTTGGTTCAGGCAATGTGACATGTAGCATACAAATTTATTGATTCATTATTATTATTTTTTGTTTTCTCCCTTTCATTTTTTGGAATTATCAGTCCAATCAAGATGGGATTGCATTATTGCAGATTTGATTTTTTTATTGCAGTTTGAGAAAAATAGAATGTGTGAGAGCAATACCACTGTCCATTGTCTTTATATTCAGTATTGTGAAAAAGCAAGTACACACCTTGAATTTTTTTTTCTTTTTCAACAAATGTGGGCAGTGACTTTGATATGTTTGTTGCCTTTTATTCAACTAAACATCTGCACTTATCTTTCTCAATTTTTTTTATGTGGGAAAAAAAGTCATTTACATGATTATTGCCTTTTATCAATTAACATTTGTGAAATGTCAATTCATTATCTGTCCTAATATTTGAGGGGGGGGGGGGGGGGTTAAGGGGGGTACTTACTTTTTCCAC
>NW_015538026.1:2179550-2193669 GCF_001515605.1 Sinocyclocheilus anshuiensis | reverse complement strand
GGGTTCAAGGGGTGTACTTACTTTTTCCACAGTAAGTGCACACATTTTCTGGCACAAGTAACTAAAATAAAGTACTGAGGCCAACATTTCTACATTGTTTTCTGTTGAATTATTGATATTGAATTATTAAATCTATCACCATCATACAGTACCTGAGGCAAGTTATTTATCGCAATGAAATGAATGTAGCGACAGATCATTTGTTCTGAATTGTGATGTACATCTGAATGAAATGGATTATCAGAAAGAAAAGAAAAAAGAAAAGAAAAGAAAAAAAGAAGAAATGGGGAAAAAACTGTAGGGCAGGGACTTGTTTCTATCCATTGGTTGTTGATTGGATGAAGCCAGATCTGAATGCATGCTTGCAGTCGATTATAAGAAAGGGGCGGAGCTTAAGCGGACTAAATGATTGGAGAAGTCCAGTATACGTCACCAGAGAGAAGTCTGTCGTTTCACTGGAAGATCCAGTTGATATTCTGATTAAGAATTATGAGGTTAAAAATGTTAGTATAGATGAATTGTTCACAATAAGATCAATAACACACATTTAGAAAATAGATAGGGTGAATTTTCATTTCATGATTTTAAAATTTAGTATCCATACTGAGGCTGCTGTTGTAGCGAAGCAAAAAATTGTGGTCCCAATATACTCTATGAAACCTCTGTGTCTCTTTTCTCAGTCAATGAAAATCTCAATGTGGGATTTAAGTGTGTTATCCTTAGCGCGTCTCGCACTCTCAGTAAGTCTCACTCCTCCAATGTGTCTGTGTTTGATGGATGGCGCTTTTTACCTCTATTCGATGGTCTGTAATTAATGTCAATGCTGCTGATGCCCTGATAGAGATGGAGAGTGAGAGATAAGAGGGGGAAAAACAAGCTAGGGCAAAGTGCTTGCTGGGCAGATTTGGCGATCAGCCGTCATTTTACATGAACCTCTCCATTTCACAGTTATCAGGAAGGGATGATCTTCTGTCTCCTGCTACGGGGGGCTTAAATAATCTAACACCCCACTCTCCCAAAGAGAGCGTATGCTGGAGGACAGCATGTTTTAACAGATTAGCAGATTAGAGGGCGGTAGAGCAGATCTCTCCACCTGCAACGCCTCACGCAGACCTCTCGCTGCCAGCCGCACACAGCTGGAAGGAGACAAGACACAAACCAGATCAGAAGTGAGAATAAATATCCCCAACATGGCAGTGATCTGAAATGTGTGAGAGAAATATGCTTAAGGTGGGTTTGTATTTGCTAGTCCTTTAATATTAGAAATTTTAATAAAACACAAATGCTAATACTAATCCGCTTTTTTGCCGTAATCCGACTTTAATATTACATACTCTTTCTGGGCAATATTTTGATATTTAATGATGCTTCGATATATCTGCACAGGAAGTGATGTCATTAACTGCACATTCTCGCCATCTGTCTGTATATTTGTGACACATTCTGGGAACAGGATGTCTAAACGCTTACTTCCTGTGCAAGAGAGGTCATTATTGCTCTCAGTCATACAGATTTTTAAAAGTGGTGCATAATCACACATGACAGAAATCTGCTTAGAGAAAACAGTAAACAGCAACAACTGTTCGGACCGGTTCGATTGCCTGATATTGCCTGACAGATCCTTACTTTATTCTCATGGATTTGTTTTCTTTTACCACACACTGCCGTCATTTTACCTGTCTAAGCTCTTAGCGCTGTTGCTAAACCTGTTGAGCTTCTTTGCTGACTGCTGCCTACATAGGCAACTGCTTTCTAAGATATCAGCCTAACCAAATTTGATCATCGACTGGTTTATTATGTATTATATGGTGTTTAGCTGTCTATTGTGCTCCTTGCAGGAAATGCACAAGAAAATTGACTCACACTTGACTCATAGGTTAGCATGTTGCTAAGCTAACAATGTTGGTAAGCAGGTTTTCTTTTGTTTATTATTTCCACAGATTTTTGTTCTGATTTTGTGGGGAAACTAGCAAAAAAAACAAGAACAAAAAGACATTCAAATGGTCATTATTAAATTTTTCAGTATTTCCATGGTATTAAATTGTATAAAAAATGTTTTATGTTTCATTGTTTTCTTAAATGGAAATCCTTCAGAGATTGTAGTACAGATTCCATTTGGGCAATGTAGTTCTTTTTTTTCATCTGTAATTTCTGATAGTAAATGCCGTTTTTCATCTGTAATTTCTGATAGTAAATGCCGTATACAGTGATATTTTAGTATTATTTATATACTACTATAGTAGTTATTCATATTTAGCTTTAGCTATTTACTACTATTTAGCTACTTTAGCTACTTTAGCTATTATACTTTTTAGAATTAGCTTTTATTCTATATTTTCAATGTTTAAAGTTTTAGTAATTATGTGGTTTTGTCATTTTTATTAGTATATTTTTCATTTCGTTTTTTTTGTATTTTTGTTAAATTTAATACTTCTACTTATTTCAAACCTATTTTGGTACTTCAGCTTGAACTTATTTTTTTTCATAATTTATTATTGATTATTTTATTGAACTTATTTGTATTTTAGTTGCAACATTCCTAATTTCCATGTGTTGTCTGTCTAATATTTGTATTTTATTTTAGCTTTATTTAAATTAATAAAAACAATGTTTAATAGTTTTAATTTTCAAGACGGGCAATATATATTTCAAAATCAACACTTCTCTCAACTTCCTCCACCATCTTTTTCAATTTTTTTTTCTTCCAATAGGTGCATGGCAATCCATTCTGGGATTGTCATTAATCTGAAAGATACATCGAGTGTTTCCTTACTATTTGGCCAAAACCTGTTATCTTAAAAGGAACTAGATATCTTTGGGAAAATCCTTTGTGTCAGCATCCTTAAAATGCCGTCTAGATAGGCAGCTCACTAAGTGTTGGAACAGAGCTATTATATCTGTGGAACTCATTAGGGACACTAGGATTCATAAGAACCATCCTGCTTTAATCGGGTTTATACACGCTCCAATAGACACTACAACAAAAGAGAAATGGGCTTGTACTTTAATAGAGAAACAATCTCTTAATGACTGAAGAGAAAGCAATAGAGAGGGAGAGAGAAAAAGAGAGTGCACTGGTGCAGGTGTAATTCCATTATCCCTCTCAGTAGTGCAACTGCTCCAGGTGTCTGCATTACTCCAGAGCAGCAGGGCGTTTTCTCTCATCAGAGCTTCGTAATCATCTCGCTAATGAATATAATCACTGCACAAGTGCAGACTGTGATTGGATGATAGCCTGAGATCAACCCCTCCCACTGATTATAAGCCTTTTAAAGTCACTCACCCTTTCTTGGTTAATGGGCCATTCAGAAGTGGCTGCTGTGATGGCCAAGATACACACTTGCACATACACTTCCACGAACTGCATGAAGGCAGTACACTTTGGTGTATTTAATGTATTGTTTATGGAAATGGAAATCTTCCAAAGATTATGGTTCAGATTCCATTATAACTGTAGCTAATGGAGTTAAAAAAGATCAGTTAGTAGAAACTTTTTTTTTTTAATTTGAAGTTTTTTATCTAATGTTTATATTTTATTTCAGGGTGCTTGCGGTTCACTTTGGCGTATTTCATGTATTTAAAAAATAATTGACTTTTGTTGTTTTTTGTGTAGTGAGAACTATTAGGTAATAATTGTTTTGTTTTCTTAACATTAATGAAAAACTTTAAGGAATTGTTTTCATATTGTATTTTTGTTGTTTCTACAGTATTATTTGTACCGGTATTTATAAACATCACAGATTTTATAAAAGGGTTGCAAAAATTGCAGTCTTGTGTCTCACTGTCTAAAAAAATAATAATAAAAGAAAGAGATCAAACCACTCTGGTGGTCCATGTGGAGAGAGCTGTAGCTGCTACAGCAGAGCAGGGTATTGTATAGGTAGTGGATGACACTAGAGAGCGGGTTAAAAGGGTTTTTAATGGGATGCCCATATTCACAATCCATCTAGCCTCTGTTTTTAACACACGCCTCCACTCGTGCAGACTGCAATAAAGCACACACACAGCTATGTGAAGCTAGCTGCAGACACACAACCACACTTGCACACACACACACACACACACACACACAAACACACATACACACATATGATGGAACAAACCCTACCAAAATTATCATTACATCAATACATCATTAAAAGAGCATCATCAGCATCGACCTGAAAATGATTGTAGTAATTTTTCATTTGTTTAGTTACAATATCTCTTAAGATTTACAGATTTCTGACATTGTGTATCGACTGATAGCTAGATTCTCTCTTGCTTATATACTGTATTTGTATGTGTGTGTGTGAGATGGTAAATGATCTGTAATCTATATGAATTGTGATGTGTGTGGGGATCTGGTGAACTCTGGTGTGCGGTAGAGCTCAAATTGTCCTCTGAAATAGAGCCTGATTGAAATGGCCATAAAATGACACAGGCTTTAATAGCCATGTCATGAAACTCCCCCTCACAAAGCGGGAGGAAAAATCCGCTTGTAAAAGTGAAATATGTCCCTAGGGATGTTTACAGGGCTGGATCTCTAGAGGAGATCAGATGTCACCAGACTCACCTTTCAGTCCAACTCGACCAATCAAAGCACATATTAAACAACAGATACAATAGGATATTATATTATATTATATTATATTATATTATATTATATTATATTATATTATATTATATTATATTATATTATATTATATTATATTATATTATATTATATTATATTATATTATATTATATTATATTATATTATATTATATTATATTATATGGCAGAAATATTTCATATTTGAATTATTTGTGTGTAACCTAGACCGCTATTTCCTGATATCATACACTCCCTCAACACACTACAATAATACACACAAAACCACGAAACACCACACGCTACATCACATACTCCGTCCAGCCTCTGCAATCATCGGTTTGTATAACATGTTTAAATAATGTATAGGATTGCATGTTTGAATGGCACAGAATATGTCTGTGCAATATGGGGAGATATTTTTAGTTACACTATGAATTACATAAGTTTGTGCGATCACTGTTCTCAACATACATAATACAGCACAGATATTAGCAGTAAGTACGCTTGCCTGTCCACAATAGTCATGTATGAAATGGAACAGGTGGAAACATTTACAGTAGTAATAATTTAAAACAAACTACTACAAATACACACAGGCAGTCACAGTGTGCAAAGAGATTCTGCTTTACGGAATAATCTGAAATGAGGTTAAAATGTGTCTGGAGCAACATTGTTGTGATGAACAAACTCTTTTTGGTAGATGAATTATTCCTCGTGAGGCTGTTGCAGGAGTGTGTTCAAGCATACCATGCTGTTTCTTCAACTATGGACCCTTTTAGATCTGTCTCATCCATCCATCCATTTTAGAAAATATACTTAAGAAAAAAAAATAGAAAAAAGATTTAATTCAGCTAATAACAACAGTGGACATACAATAGAATTAAGTAATTTTTGACTTTTTTTTTCATGGACAATTTTTTTTTTTTTCAAATTACGTATACTGTTTATTAATATTCTGTGTGAAAATTACATTTTAATCACTTTTGGAAATTTTTTTTATTTATTTATTTAAGCTAGGCTACATTCATAGCTAGCATTTTGTGTATCCTAAAATACAAAATGATATATCATGTATTTATATATGTATTAATTGTTTTCATAATTTTACAAAATTACAGTTTTGGGATATGATGCATAATAAAAATATTCTGTTCACGTGATATTTAGCCTTATTTTTCATTGTTTTGTTCTCACATCACATATTTTGCCTCAAGCATGCTCTTCAGGGACACTGTTGTCTCCTTGGCAAGCAAGTGTTGTACATTAACTTGATAAATTAATAACAAATATTGAAATATAGTTTATCATTTTTCAGTTTTTATTATTTATTTATTGTTTAGATTTTTTTAGTTTAATGTGGCCTTCATATAACAAAAAATACAATAGTTGAAATCGGCAAGGTTTATTAAAAATCAACTCACATAAGAGACACCCATATGTACAAGAATCCAAAACCCTAAACCATGGCAAAATCAGAGAGTATTGATTAGATGTAAAATGAAAACTATAAGAAGGGGATACAACTTAAAAACATGACCAAAACACAAGACATGGCCTTGCACCCTCACATTTCCAGAGCTTGTTAAGACATTATTTCTCACTGTCGCAGTGCAGTAGTTTTCTAATATGTATGTCTCTATTGCTGAGAAATATTTTCAATTTGAATGTGCTTTCAAACCTACAGATGGAGCGAGAAAAACCTATTACCTTTAGCAATGCATCTCTTTATACATCTGGTCTTATGAACAGTCAAACAGGTTAATGGTATGAGAACATGTGTCTGCGTTCACGGCATTGTTTTATAATACCTGCCTGGAATCTGCTTACAGTGTATTGCAGTGCAGTGAACAAACAATTGAGTGCATAACTTCGACTACACACACACAAGCATAGTGAATTCAGTGAGATATTAAAGCCATCCAAAAGATCGATAACGAAATGAAAGCTTAAGACCTGCTAGTATAACACAGTAACTTCAACAATAGCTTTGTGCTCGTCTCGCTACACTTCTCTGTAGTAGAATATCTCTTATAATTTTTTTATTCCCTCTTCCTTTCTCCCTCTTTCTCTCTTCTGTAGGATATGAGATATAATTTGATATAGAGAGTTATAGATATTGTCAATCTCATGAAGATCGTTCTTCCTTCCTCCAGAGTTTAGATCCAGCCCTGCAATATCACACGATTTTCAAATATAAAGACCTTGATTCAGGTGTGTTCCACCTGGATTCGTGTACTGAACCAAACACATTTCATTATGAATATAAAAAAACTTCAAAACAGTGTGTCTTTTTTTTTTTTTAAGTCAATTATTGGTGTATATTTCATGCTGTCTCTGCTGGCTTCGTGTGAACCTCCTAAAAGCATCTGTGCCCATGTTTGTAAAACTATTTAGCTCATCTTTGTGAATGTGTATATGAATATGTTTATGCATTTGACGGCTCTTCTTCTAAAAAGCTGATTTTAAAGCTACACCACAGGGGATGTGCCTTCAGAGACAGAATGACTGTCAGTTTCCCTACAGACATTTGAGATCTTTAAACAAGAAACTGTTTGATATATCAGTGTGGGATTGTATAATTATACAGTTAAACTGGCTCTTGAAATCTGTGTGTTTTGTGTTGGCATATCAAAAACTTCCCATCATCATCATCATAATGACCACCTGCAATTACAGTAATGTGTTGTGATAAGTTATTCAGAATTTAAATAAGAAAGCCTTTTAAATTGTAATTCCCAAATTTGAAATTAACTTTAATAGAGCTCAGTCAGGGTAGCGTCATATAAAATTTTTTACAGGAATGAAAACGAGGCTGTGAGGGATTGAAGTACAAGTGCGTTCAATGGACTGTGCTGTTGTTTAACAATAAACTGATTGTTCAGCTGATGAAACTTTTTTTCAAATATAAACATATAATCAATAGATTAATAGTTGGTCGGTATTCCGAATTTTGTCCAACCCTGATAAGTCTGTACATCAAGAAATTGCAAGTAATGCAAATCCGTGTTATTAGAAGGGTTCACTGTGATGATAGCTTTGGGAAGGATATAAACCTAGAGATCTCAAAACCAGAGCAGTGATGCATGAGAGCCCAAGACAGAGAGTTTCTGGAGACTAAGTGAGCTGTCTTGGTAAATCCGGCAAACACCATGAAGATATCATTAACATACTGAGCAATTAACAGCATCTCTTGTGGCTGGTAAGGTGCAGAATACAAATCTTTTTTCCTTCCATCCTGATGTTTTCTGATACATCAAGCCTGTGTCCCTGTCATCTTGTGGTCCCACGATACAGGAAAGCCATGGCCCTCTCATTCCGATAACAAGTATTTGCATTTGGCATTTACAGCTGATTTGGGCGGCACTCCCTCTGAGCTACGCAATGTTTCCCTTACAAATTGAAGGTTTTCTGTCTGTAATGACTGAATAATATAATTCACCCTACCGAGAGGATCCAACACTCACAATATTTACATCTTGACTTTTCAATCAGCGGAGTTTGATAAGTTGGTATTAAAACAAGCAGAGGGGAAACCACACAGAAACTGAGAGAATCTCAGTCTCACTGTAAAACAGATTCAAAACTAAAAGAGGAAAAAAATATCAAATATTAAAAAATAATATATTTAATATTATTACATAAACATTTTAAATGTTCCATATTTATGGAACATATAATGAAATATTAAATATCTGTCTATAAATAAATGAGATAGACAGACAGATGGACAAACAGACAGACAGACAGACAGACAGACAGATAGATAGATAGATAGATAGATAGATAGATAGATAGAGAGAGAGTGCGATAGATAGAGAGAGAGAGAGAGAGAGAGAGAGAGAAAAGCCAAATAGGAAACTGTCAAATACAAAATTGAAAGATCTTGTATCTGGGATGAGAGAGGGAGAAGAAGGAAAAAGTGTGAGGTGAGAAAGCGAGAAATGAAGACAAAGAAAGAATAAAGAAACATAACTCCCCTAGGACAAACACACACTCCCAGACCCCCTGATTCGAACTACTCGAGAGCGAGAACAATGCCTCCGTTCAAATCTTCAGGGGCCATATTGTGGAATCCCATCATGTTGGGAACACAGAAATGAAATACCCTGTCACTGCAGTTAGTGAGATGCATGATGAGAAAGAATATGGTTGAAAGAATCATTTCTCAGCTGAGAGGTTGATCTCTCGGGACGGTTGACATTTTCACATTTCACACACACACACACACGCACACACACAGAGCTGACCAGCAGTGTCAGCCCCCATTTTGACCCAGTCAGGATGGATTAATTTGATGTGAGGTAATGTGTGCGGAGATTGAATTGATTGGCTGTTTCACCCTGAGCTGCCCATCCACTGAAGGACAGAGCCATTCCAAAAGCAACATAAAGCATGCTCTGTTCTGAAGGATATTTCATTCCAGCACTCACAAGAATTTCCTCTTCCAACTAGCTAAAGGTCATTCCATTCTAACACTGTTGAAGCATTTGATCATGTCGGTTGGTTCATCTAGTCCTTTACAACACAGTAGTTCCATTGCTTAGCCTGTTCCTCATGTTCTGTCGATCAAGATCTGATGCAATTAAATGACACAAAAGTACAGAAAAAAATCTGTGCTGAAACTATTCACACCAAGTCCAATTCGGATTTTTTTGTACAATGCAAAATTCTATTTATTTAATCAGTGTTTTTGTCTTGCTTTTAAGGAAAAAAATCCTACATTTTATACAATATATCTTGAAATAAGCTAACTGTATTTTTTTTTCTTGTTTTAAAAGTAAATACAAAAATGTTATTTGAGATTTATTTACCTTTATTTAAGGTAAAGAAGGCAAAATCATTTCAATAGGGTAAATAAAATATATAACTTTAAGATATAGTCTTTGAAACCATTTTGCTAAATTTGCAACTAAATCTTGTTTTTATGGATGTTTAAAAAAATACTGGAAATCTAAAATAATATTACAAAAATATTTATTTATTTATTTAATTATTTATTTAGCTTGCCGTCAGTAATTCTCTTACTGAATGAATTGCTCAGCATTCCAACAAACAAACCTAATAACTGAATAAAATATTATATTTCTAATATTATTTTATATAATAAATATTATATCTAATATTTCACATTCAATGTGAAGAGAGTTCATAGAGATCTAATATTTTGTTTAAAATGTCATTATTGTTTCAAACAGGCCTTTACTTGTATGCCAATTCCATGTCTCTGCACTTGTCTATGCTACATGTTCATTATTAGTTATAGAGGAAGTCCAGCAACAGAACTATGATGTCATGGTGTCCATATCCAAAACCTTCATATAAACTGACTGCACAAACAGCTGGCTTTAGAAAACTTTTTTTTTTTTCTTAAAAACTAAGGTCAAAAACTAAGGGCACAACTTGCTTTCATGACAAATAAATCTGGAACAAGCAAGTGAGATTTGGAATAGAGGACCCAGCACAGATTTAGAGGTTTTATTTCAGGCGATATAAAAAAAGCGCCCCAAAGCTGCAGTATCGATCTATGTGCAAGTCCACATAACGGTCTCTGTACTAAAACTCCCTCCACAAACAGGGATCAGAAACTTTATACTACCTAACAGTTAGAAGAGTATCCCCTGTGAACATGTCGGCTGATGCTAAAACCCGCTCCAGCCATTAAGGGGCATGTTCAAAAGCTCAGACTAAATTTCAGCTGAAGCCTCTGGTGTTTGTAGGGTGAAACACACTAAGCTGTACTGATCCACAATAAACTGTTTTGAATGCTTCAGACAAAGTTGGTGGATTGAGAAAGATCAAGAGCGATCTTTGAAAAAATTAATTCAGACAGGTTTTTTTTACTTATTATCGGCATTTTTCTCTAATAGAACTCTGTGTTTTTTCTGTCTTGCCGTTTCAGTTTTAACGTTTCAAAGGCATGTCTACAAATTTCAAACACTTTTTCATTTATGTGATATTGAGATAGTGAGAAGGTGAAGATCTCTGCTAGATTTTCAATCATTTTGACGGCCTAGCAAGTAGCCGTCGGGGCGGTTCTGTTATAAATTTTTTGGTTATGTCTTCTTTTCATCTCTGTGACCCTCAGAGCTTTAATTAAAGTTATCAAAAAATACTGGGCAAAGCTTGTATGTTTTCTGCATAAGAAAAACAGGCCTAGATTCTTTGGACAGACTAAAGTATTGCTATAAAAATAGCTAGAAATTATGGCTATAAATGTAACTTTTTAATTTATTTCAATTAGCTATATAAAGAATAACACAATAAAAAATTTGCGCAATTAATCATGCCCCCTGACCTGAATGCAAAATCCATAATAAAAAAATGATCTTATACTGTTAAAAATTATTTTTCGTAATGTAAGTTGTATATAAAATAAAGATTATTGGAGTATTTCAGTCTTTCTACTTCAAAATGTGACGTTTAATTCAATGTGTTACCTGTCATTTGAACTGTGAAATTTACTAGCAATTTCTGAGTGAAAATTGTTTCTGCATCAACTTTTTTTCAGTGTACTACAACCATACAAGTTAAACTACTTTTAACTTACAAGACATCTTAAAAACATCTTGGTCATGGTGCAAGATACTAAAAACACTGAGAAAACATGACAAAATGAAATATGTCCTTCAAAAAAAAAAAGTAATAAATTTGAATGTCATTAAATTGAAATAAAATGACAAATTATACTATATTTATTCATTGATTAAATGACTTACTAAATTATTTAATAAATTTATTCAAATAATCTTATTAAAATGTATTGATTAACAACCCAGCTAAAACAAAAATAAATAAAACGAAACTGTACCTAGCATAACAGCGGGAAAGTATGTGCATGCGGTAACAGACTGTGGTGAAATGACTGACTGCAGGTGTGCCTGTGTAAATGAGATGCTGACTACAATGTCATTCAGAGATAAATGTTCTGGACAAGTCGCTGGAACAACAAGGGCTGCACCCTCCTGTGTGGATGGTAAAATGGATCTTCAATTCATTTCAACTCTATTCAGGCAAATAATCTCTTTGTCTCCCTCAGCTGTCTGGCTGTTTCATTTAATATTGTGTCAACACTGACCACTTGACAGAGAAATCGATCGGTATCTTATTTTGCCTGACTGTAAAAGACAGGAAAAAATAGCTCAAGTGTCTCTACACACGTTCTGTGTGAGAGGAAATGTCAAATAAGCCATGTTTCACCCCATCTCATGCTTCATTCTTTCTCTCTGTATCATCTCAAATAGCTCCTCAACAAACAACATTTCTGAGGAAAAATATTAATTATAAGTAAGCTTACACTTATTCTAAGATAGATCCACTATTGTATGCTGTTGCCGTATGGCAACATATCATAAAGTACCTTAAAATTATATTTTTTTCTAAAAACTTTTTTTACAGCACTTCAAGTTAAGCCATTCTTAGAAAAGAAAAAGAGTCAAATATTTTTTTATATAGGTCTATCATAATGCGTGCGGTAGAGGATGCCATGTCAAGTTGAAACAGTTCAGCTTTCAAAAATGCACCCCTGGATTCAGTTGTGCTCCATCCAGCTGTTTTTGACATAAGTACACATCCTCTTTAAGTGCTTATTCTGTACTGCCATGTTCTCGTTAAGCATGATTTGGCGAAGCGTGTTGCCTTTAGTAGTGCATATGTCACGGAGCATGATTTAAAAAAAAGTACGTGCACTAAATTAACAAGTTAAATCGACAGCACTAGGAATTTAGTTGTTCATGCCAATTTTCCACCCTTTGTCCAACCCTATAAATTAAATTAACAGGCTGCTTTTGCTATGACCTCTTTTACGATTGGCTAACATATCTCTTTGCAAAGCCTGCACTACATTGTGAAAAGACAATCTGCACTGAAATGTTTTGGGACCTATACATTTCTCATGGCTAGCCTCTTCAAAAGTATATGCAGAGTTGTAGGTGCTACACCCATCCAGCAACAACACAACATTTTGTCTGATTTGTTTTCCCCCATTCCATGATATGACCCCTATACTTATAGGAAGTGAGAGTTTCTGTTTGTACTAACCATAGTGTACTTGTTCATGTTTCCTGTGATGTGTGTGTAGCATCTATAGTAGCTCAGAAGTGGTGGTGTCAGATGCAGCCGTGTTTGGATGGTGAGGAGTGTAAAGTCCTGCCCGACCTTACAGGCTGGAGCTGCAGCACAGGAAACAAGGTGAAGACCACCAAGGTTAGTATACACTCCCACACACACACACACATGTACATACACACACGTACGCACACACACACACACACACACACACACACACACACACACACACACACAGGTTTGTTTTTGTGAAAAGTGGGGACATCCCATTGGCGTAATGGTTTTTATACTGTACAGACCGTATATTCTATTGCCCTACACCAACCCTACCCCTAAACCTACCCCTTACAGGAAACTTTGTGCTATTTCAGATTTTCAATACACTCCATTCTGTGTGATTTATAAGCGTTTTGAAAAGTGGGGACATGGGGTAATGTCCTGAAAAGTCACCTTCTCCTTGTAATACCTATGTCATACCCTTGTAATTATACAAATTTATGTCCTCATTTGTCACAAAAACGCACACACACACACACACACATACACTTAAAAACAAAAGGACTGTCCGTTTGGCCTGTGGGATGCCGTAACTTTCAAAGTTGTCAGGGTTATTCATACTCTCATTTCTAAATGACAAAATGCAGAAAGTGCAATACTCCAGCATAAAACACATCACACAGAGATATTAGTTAAAATAGTCAATATTTAGTAGATTGATTTCATTTATGGTTTTTTTATTTTTCCATAATTTACTATAATTATAATAATTATCTAATTTTGTACGTCATGTATATTTTTTCCACTGGGCGTGTGTGTGTGTGTGTGTGTGTGTGTGTGTGTGTGTGTGTGTGTGTGTGTGTGTGTGTGTGCGTGTGTGTATGTATTTTGTATTTTTTTTTGCATTGAAATATGCAAGCGATGCTACCTTAGAATGTGGCTAAATGTGTCTATTAGTATTTAAAATATGGTCTAGATAGGCAGCACACTAGATTTTGGAACAAAGCCTGTCTCTCTTTCTCTCAGTGACCTAATTCCTGTTGTTGTGAACACGCTCCATACCATACCTTAGAAATTCATGTGGAGAGAGTCTGGGGTTTGTTGTAACTGACATCAAACAAAATACAGCCTGATTTAAGGAAGAAAAAAAAGAACAAAACAGAGAAACAGAGACTACTCCTTTTTATGCTGCCAATAAAGCTTCTTGAATTTTGAGAGACAGAGAAAGAGAGAGACAAGCACAGCAACAAACACACAAGCACTTATGTTTTGAGTGGCAGATGTGAAGTGACTGACTGAGACTGTTCTCAACAGAAAAAATCCAAAGGCAGAACAAAGCAGCAAATAAAATGAAGTGACCAGAAGACTTGATGTCAATACTTATTCTAATCTCTAGTCACTGGAGAGCAGGGTACAAAATGAACTCTTGCCAAGTGGAAAATTTGAGGAAAATTATTTTTTTAAGTTTTTACTTTTTAACAAA
>NW_015538026.1:2147732-2179452 GCF_001515605.1 Sinocyclocheilus anshuiensis | reverse complement strand
GGCCATGAATGTGCACTATGCATTAGGCTATTTTATATTTTACTATATTGCATTATTTTACCATACTGTATGATGCACATTCAGGCCAGTAAGAAAGAAAATTAATTATGTGTATCACTGGCAAATTTTGTCAATTCACCCGACAATTGATAAGTGTGACAGAAAGTTAATTTTGGAGTATTCAGGACTTGCAATCAAATTATGCACACTCAACTACATATATTATTATTAATACAATATTAACCGGTAGAATGTGTATTTTCCATACACTGCAGTTATGAATATTGAAACTCCTTCAATTAAAAGTTTTGTCAAATATAATTTCTTTATACTTACTTAGCCCCTACTCTGTTTTACTGTAGAGAACAATACATGGAGACATTTCTGGAGAGTTTTCATATATTACTGTAAAAATGAGAGTCAGGGTGATTTTAATTATTTTGTTAAAGAACCACATGCTGATCAAAACTTTTAACCAAGATTAATAAGTGAACTTACAGTACATGCAAATGATACATCACATTAAAAGAAAGAGGAAACAAGGGAAGGAAGCTGGAGATCTTATATATTCCAAGGACCTACAGTGCAGGTTTGTAAGAATATAAGAGAGGAGAAATGAAGAGTTGCTTTGATCAGTTATGGATGTTTATAATGACTGATTAGCATGGCAACTGTTCGTTCTATGCCAGCACACCTCTTGCAATATAAACCTTGCCAAAACTGAAAGAGACACCGGGAAGAGGAAAGCAAGAGGAAGACTGAGAGGGTGGATCAAGTATCGGGCATCATGCCATGCCGCTCTCCTCAGTTGTCCCTCTGTGCCAACTTGGAAGGCATGGTGCCAAGTTCTAAATGAATGAGTTTGCTTGGGCGCCAACTGTTTCACCCACAGCTCCGGCGGACCATGCCCATCAGCGGCCAGGACAAGAAGTCTGTGCAGATAAATGTCAAGCATTAATGAAATCTGTACTAACAGAGATGGAGAACCAGACGATTTCTTCCTCTGTACAGAATGGGGCGATATAGTTCATAATGATTAATATTTTGGGGTTACTGGAGTCAGATGTGCTGGTAAACACAGGTGCAGATGTGTCTAATGGGAAAGTGTCAAACCTAAACTCTTCCTTGTTCTCTATTTCAGGTGACCCGATAGTTCTATGCTCCAAGCAGATGCAACTTACTGGGGACAAAAGTTATGAAAGTGAAGACTAACTAGAGACAGCATTGAGCTTCAGCTAACAGGATCGATCAGTATTAGTCAAAGATTATTTGCAATCAAAACATCTGAGGAGCAGACTGATCTCTGGAAATATATCCACCATAAACATCAGGACCATCCTGAAGTTAATGTGTCCTCCTCAATGGACCCCCTGGCCTTCTGGACACTCGATCTTCTGGGTGTGGATCCATAACCTCTGGAATGTGTTGGCTGGGGGGTCTCATTGTATGTATGCAGTTGTTGTTTTTTTATTTTTATTTTTTATTTACAGAAGTTTGGATCATCTACACCAGTGCAGCCCAATGGAGTTTAAGCTTTTCAGTAACATGCTCTCCTTCCTTGCCCTTCAGTTCTTCCGACAATTCCATAATCATTCCTGCTCTACCTGATCAGAAGGCCCGATCATTTCTTGTGGAATCCTTTAAACAGCATTTAAACATGTAAAATCAATCTGGACCTCTAACGGACTCATCTTCTGTATATTGTTTGTTTCTAAATTAAAGCTTTTCAACCCCACAGTCTGAAATAAAAGAATAGATGTACCAGTATATTCTATAAAATGTTAAAGTGTAAAAGATCAAAGTGTTATTCTCAAAACAAGAAGAATAAAGTTTAAAGGTTATCACTTTTATTATCAATGTTTTTTTATCCAGCCTGGTAACTGCTATTGAGTACATGTGTCAGTATTATATTCAATCATTAAAAATGTCAAAAAGAATTTTTCTCCGTACTCTGATTTCAGAGGCTGCAAGCTATTGAAAACTAATAGCTTGTTGTGCCACAAATAACATGATTTATTCATTTTTCCTTCACAGATACTGATACGCAGGAAAACAACATAATCAGCATTATATATGTATCATGTTTTCTGACCTTTATGCCTTAAGACAAAACATATGCTCTCTGTGCACCACCTCTCTCTGTCCTTCACTTTCTGACAACAAAATGGGATTTTTATTTGTCAAATCGAATTCTCAGATCTGTTCAATGCACATGCCATTTAGCTTTGAGGAAATCTTGAGAACGTTTGCGCACGTCATTAAGAGATTAGAGAAATTAGCCCAAAATAAAAATCATTAATACTAACCAGAACGGCAGCACAGAGAGAGAGGCACAAAGAGAGATATTTGAACGTAAAATGATGCATAGGCCGTGTATGGACATGCATGCTGATATCGTAATACATGATATCATGAAACGCACACCCAGAGTCCCACATACATATACTGAAGCTCATTGCAAGCAGAAATTCCCCCCGCACAACAACAAGACTGTGAGTTTTAAAATTCAACGGAACGTTGCGGAATAATAATAGGCGCAGCTCACTTCTGAAGCATCTGCGATTGTTAGGCTACTTTGAATCAGTAGGAATCTGGCAAAATACAAACAGGTGAACAAAGCTGCACGCAAATATTGTCAGGCGCTGCCACTGCACTGCCACTGTCTTTCTCTCATTCACACACACCAGGAAATGACACGTCACCCTGGGATGTAGGTGTTGAGACTTGGTGCCGCTTATGCAAATACAACTTGCAGATTTAATGAAGTCTGACGGCCGAGCGAAAAAGGCCAGGAGAGATACCATGCACACTCTGACAGCACCGACGAAAATAAAATGTGAGCTAGCTGAATAAATAAGAAAGAAAGAAGGCAAGTAAGAAAGGAGGAAAGAATCGCTGTGCAGTTGTTGCGACTGTGCGTGTGCATGTAGCAGGTACTATATATTGTATTTGTGTATGAAAGTTTGCATGTACATAATACTTTAATGCTCAGAGTTGCATGCATATGAATGTGATGAGATGCGGTAACTGTATGACAGACGTACATAAACATTATGTAATTCCGTAGGTGAGGTATGTTAACCTGCAGCCATTTGGGGCAGTCGTGGCCTAAAGGTTAGAGAGTCCAGTGGGAGGAGTGAATAACCAGCGCTCTCTTCCATCTTCAATACCACGACTGAGGTGAGACCCTTGAGCAAGGTACTGAAACCCCCAACTGCTCCCCGGCGCAATATGGCTGCCCACTGCTCCGGGTGTGCGTGCACTTGGATGGGTTAAATGCAGAGCACAAATTCCGAGTATGGGTCACCATACTTGGCTACACTTCACTTCACTTTGCAAGTTATGCTCACACAATTAGTTCCGGTTCTCGAATCTGATTGGTCCAGAGTGCCACTTTCTGCATGGTACATAGCTTTGCCAATAGGTGGCAACAAGTCTTTAAGAGCGAGTCATTGAATTATTCAGTCAACCGATTAGTTCAAAACATTGCTACATTCAATCTTAAAAATTAAGTGGGGTTCAAAATGGGGTTTTCGTAGTGATTACATAGAAGAACTATTTATTTGAAGATTTTAAAAATCTAAAGAACCTTTTTTTCACTTTAAATAACTTTTTGCAGAATGGAAAGGTTCAGTGAATGTTAAAGGTTCAGATAACCATTAATGCCAATAAAGAACCTTTATTTTTTTAGAGTGTTTGTGAAAAAGAGTGAGTCAAAATGCTCATCATTATGAGTGAGTCTTTGAATCATTCACTTAACCGTTTCATTTAAAAACACCAGTCCATTTCGAAAACTAAACATAGCTAGGGTGTGTTGTTTGTAAACACACATCGCTAATTCATACGCACATCGCTAATAAAAATGCAAATATTATGGAATAAATCAGCATAAAATTACAAGTGGTAGAGGATAGCAGCTTAATCAAAAACATCTGTAGATTAAAAATTAGCATTATCACTATCGCACACACATAGTAACAAAAACAGGCAGATGAATGCATATTAATCATGCTTTATCTGGCTGAATTGTGTAAGTGCGTCTCCCACTATTCTGAAGTTTACTGTAACATTGGTGACCTACATAACTGTTCACTGATAAAAACACATCATTCTTCATTATTTTCATATCAGCCAGGCAGATGAACAATAATGGAGGAAAGACTGGATAGAGATTGGAAATGTTGTCTTCATAGTTTTCCGAATAGAAATTTGCACCAAAACACTGGTTGCGGCTTTAATGCAGTTCGGCTAAATTATAATGCATTAATAGCAATCTCCCAGCACACACAATACTATGTGTGTGTGTGTGTGTGTGTGTGTGTGTGAGAGAGAGAGAGAGAGAGAGAGAGAGAGAGAGAGAGTTTGTCACATACAGTACTCTGCAGCCTATAGCAATGTCTGAAAGGACATTCATTTTTCAAGTGTAGAAGAAATGGAAGGTTTCAGCCCCAAATTGCAAAGTGACAGTGAATGTTTGTGACGTGCAGTTAGCTCTTAACATGCTCACAGAAGAGTCAATCCCTCTAGAGGCACGAGAGCCTTGTGGTGTTCAGAACAGCAGAGACAAGCCAATAGGTGAATTGGGTGTATGCCACTGACAAGAAGGATAAGGTAATATTGAGGAGAAATCTTTCTGTCCACTCATAGAGCCCTTCTAGCATAATAATGTGAGAGGATACCAAGATCTTTCAGGAGCTAAATGCTGTGCAGCTAAATCTAGCAGGTCTTAATAATTCAGTTGGCATGATGGTAACATTTAACTGACCTCTCTGTCATTCTGCTGTTCCAGATTCCACAAGATACAAACATGCTCCATCAAAGTAAAATGTTTGTTGATATTAATTATTCATTAATAGTAGTACTAAATCTAGTACTGCTATAGTCTAAGAAAATGTTGTTGTTTTCTTTGAGGTCATACTCTGGTGAAAGCAGTAATGCATGTGGGCTGGTTGGTTCTGGTTTTTCCTACATTGTGAGGACCAAATGACTCCATAAGGATAGTAAAATCTGATATTACAGGGACAAACCAACAGTCCTCACAAGGAAAACGGCTTAATAAATAATGTCTTCATGAAAATGTTCAAATGCAGAACAGATTTATGCGAGCGTTAAATGTAAGGTTTGGGAATAGAAAATATCAGCTCAGTATAAAAACATTAGGAGTCGCGGACGACCTTTGTACTATGATAGAAAAAGTTGGTAATAATAATAATAATAATAATAATAAATCTTATTAAATTTTCAGTCTGTTTCTTATATATTTCCTCTTATTTCTCTGTTCACATTATTATATCATTTTTTTTTCATGATTCAATTTACTAAGTTTAATCAAGCCTCTGGAGATCCAGTCCTCAGCAATGCTGGAGGAACAAGTATAAATTTGCAGAAAACTGAATGAAATGAAGCTTGACTTTTGAAAAAGTCACATTTGGTCTAAATGATTATTTATGAGTGTTTCTGGGGCTGTCATATGTTCAACTAAATTACATGAACTATTTTTTTTTTGTTGAGGAAAATCCATGCTGAGAATGTTGTTGATTCAGTGACAGACATGAAATATTAACAGCACAAGAGGCTTAAAATGGCAAGTCTAAAATAAACCCCTATCTGAGTCATATCTACGGGTTTATAGGCCAGTCTGCTGCTGGCACAGATGAAGCTTCCCTTCACTCATCTTTAAGTACCTGAGTCTGTACCCAGATTCCTTGACGTTTCCCCAAAATGTGCCACTGGCATGCAGAAAATAGTTTAGTGTGTGAGGGTTTGTAGATTCTGATGCTCTAATCTGGTCCTATAGGACTTGCTGAGCTAATACGACTCCGATGGTCAAATTCCTTCAGATACTGCCAACAATCTCCACTGCTGTGATCCAGTGATCTCCAGAGCAGGAGTTTAATCCTTTGGTCTAATTGCTTAATTAATACTGCAGTTTATGCTGAACTTTATGCTATGGTGTTGTTGCACTGTATTAAATGTAGTTCAGTGGTGCATAGTCTGCATTTGATGTAGTTTAGTGCCGTCTTGTGCTCTAGTTTATTCACGCAGTCCATCGCTCCAGTGTAACCATGCAGTGTAATGTTATAGAATAATCTCATTTGGCTTGTGCTAACACATTTACACACTCTATTTAAATTTGTTTTGATTATCAGATACCAGGACACTTGTGCCATTTAGCATCACAGTCCAGTGTGTGTGTGTGTGTGTGTGTGAACAGATGGCCCCGTCACAGAGCCATTAGCACCGAAGAGAATGAGTACAGAGCAACAACAGATGAACAGAATGAAAGAGAGAGAAAAATGAAAAACAACGAGAGGATGAAGGAGATACATGAGTTTCATGAGTGTATCATATGGTTTTAGCTTTGAAACTCTCTGAATTGTTTAATTTAGTCCAGGGTTGTAGAGTTTGGTATCCTGCCAAAGACTTCCATTTTCATATTTTTATTTACCCAAAGTTCATTGATATGAATGCTTTGTGGCTTATGGTAAGAGTTTTAAAAATGTCGTCTGTGGGTATCTGAAAAATAATAAAAATGTAATAATAATAATAATTAGTAGTGGTAGCATTATAATTAATGACATTTTAAGAATTTTACATTATGGGGGTTTCATTCTGCTTTCAGAACACTGGCCAGAAATCATGTTAGTCAAAAATTATTTTCTTACAGTATATTGACCAGCAAAATACAAAAAAAGACTTCAACTTTATGGCAAAGTGTCAACCTTAAAGAAAGTAAATATTTTCCAATGTTTTTTATATTCATATATTTAAAAATATATATTTTTCACAACATAAATTGGGTTTTATACATGAAAAAGTCTGTATTTATATTTTAAGAAGGGGGTCCTTCAAAAGGGGATCGTCATATTTGGTGCCCCATAAAAAAGTAGGAAAACCCCTGGTTCATTAATATTAATTTCAGTAATTAGAGTCACATCTTTGCAAATAAATAAATAAAAACTGGCTTAAACTAGTTCACGGTGGTTGGTGATCTTAGTTTGTCTCTCAGTCTGTTTTGCTGGTTGTAAAAGGTTTTGGGGCACTTTGCAGCTACTGTAAAACCTGCTTTGCCAGGCTGGGAGTCCAGCTAGACTAGCTTCAATCAGTTGAACACCAATTCAGGCTTGTCTAAACAGTGTTTACAGCAGGAATACCCAGTAAATTCTTAATGATATACATGTATGTATAATATGTAATGTGTATGATAATTCCCCATACAGATCATGTTGACAGATGTCACACTGAGCAGAAGGTTTTGAAAAATGGCTTATGTGGGTGTGCATGTGTGTGTCATGCAGAATTAAACAGTGCTTGTGCCTGGACACTCATCACCCACAGCCATTCAGTTCTGATCTAGAACCACACAGACAAAGATGATCCAAACCTTGGAAAAGAAGCTTGCGGTTGCTGGTGGAACCCTTTGTTATGTCTTACTTTAACCTGTGAGGCAGAGAGCAAACAAACACAGTGGGATTTGCTGTGAGAAACCAAGGGGAGGTTTTTATTTTAAATGAAATAACAAGGGTTTACAGTGTCCACGGGGAAGTGAAGGTCAGGCTGTGCAGGGGGCGGTTATAGGTCCAGAGGCACCGGACCAGGCGGTCATTGTCTCTGTAGGGGTACTGCTATGTCATACCGTTCCTGGACTTTGAGGACACCTTGGTCATACATGTGGGAGACCCGTGTCCTGTTAGAAGGACGTGCGGGAGCCTTTATGGCTGTGGTGATGAGGCTCTAATAAGTTCAGGTGCGCCTCATCACACACGGGCAGAAGTACACAGAAACAGTCCCCTTTTAGCCACCTGCTCTTGTCAATCTGCCGACACGGTGATGAAATGAGGAGAGGCAGACTCTATTTTATTAAAGTTATTGTGTTATAATTGAGTTTAAAAAATATATAAAAAATCTGGTAACACTTTCTATGAAGCCCGTATTTATAATACATTATGAGGGTATTCTTAAGGCATTATAATGAATTAATAATGCATTATAAAAAACCTTATAATATGTTGTATCATCTCATAAATAATCATAAGAACAGTTTTAATGTATTATAATACTTATATATATTAATAAATTACTTATTTGTGGTTTATTATTGTTATTGTTATTATTATTGTTTTGTTATTTAGCTTTTAAGAGTATGATGATTTATAACACACAATGTGCATTTTGCATCCACTTAAGTTACAATAGTATAGTTATAATGTATTATAAGTCTCATAACTTGGCATTGTTTAAGACCTGCACAATAACTAGTACATCTTATTAGTGTTTTTACTGTAAAATGACAAATACAAAGTCTTCATGAAAACATCCAAAAGGCTTTATAATGCGGTCTTATTATTTATAAGTGGTCTTTGTCTGCTTTAAGTAAATTACCTTCACTTTACTTAAAGCAGACAAAGACCACTTATAAATAATAATAATAATAATAATAATAATAAAAAAATTCTCAAACAACCATACACATTTGCTTTACACTATTTTTATTGTAATATCAGTTTGGTTATTTCGATGGTACCCTTTAGACATCTGTTGATAAGTAACTTTGCACAGCTACATGTCAACTAGCAGTCATTGGAGTATTAGTAGTATGTCTGCTAAATATCTGCTAACACTTTATTTTGATGGTTCCCCAGCAGACATTCAGCTGACTATAGGCAACTTTGTAAGTACGTCGACTTATTCTACCAACCCCAAACTTAACCTAAGTCTACTAATACTCTAATGAGAGTAAGTTGTCATGTAGTTGCAAAGTTGCTTATAGTCAATAGACTAAGGGGACCATCAAAATAACATGTAATGCAATATTGAGAAAAAAACACACACACACATTGCATTTTTTTTTCATTCGAAAGTATTACAACTGATCTTAAACTAGCAAAAATTAACATTAACTTCACAGGAAACACTCAAAATCACTCAACCACTCCTAACCACACACAAGATGTAGTAAGATACTGTGCAGATCTTAAATAAACAATGTCACGATATGAGATAATCCATTATAAATTAAGTGGATTTAATATGGTATTAATTGTGTGTTATAAATAATCAAACTCTTAAAAGTTATAACCACAAATGCGTAAGCATTACAATGTATTATAGTTGTTGTTATGATTATTTATGAGATAAAACATCATATTATAAGGTTTTTTATAATGCATTATGCATTCATTATAATGCCTTAAGAATACCCTTATAATGTATTATAAATACGGGCTTCATAGAAAGTGTAACCAAAAATCCTTTTGGAAAAAAAATCCTTTACATTTACATGGGAAGCAAAATTTCTATTTTTTCTTATTTTACATCTGCTTTAAAAATTAGCTGTGCATACTCTGTAAATAAATTGATACAATTTATATTTGATGATTGAAAACAATTTCTTATTGGTGTATAATAATAATAATAGTAATAATAATGCATTAGTAGTAGTAGTAGTAGTAGTAGTAGTAGTAGTAGCAATAAATATTTTATGCAAACATGCAAGCTGTGCATTCATTCTAAATAATTTGATTACTGTTATTAGTATATAATTATAATTATAATAATAATGATTATTATTATTATCATTATTATGTTTTTATTTATACTGTCTGGGATGATGGGTACAGATAGGTAGAAATGGTGCAAAAATCAAACTTATCTTTAGACATCTGTACCACTTGATCTTTTTCATCATGTCAGCATTTGGCTATAAACAAAAACCTTCCATTTAGATGCATCGCAGAATTCACCTGATTTACTTGAAGTTTCAAAAAGACTATTTTCAGTCCTCTTTTTCCTCTTTCTGTGTGAGCCAGGATGTTTCCTGTTGTGAGAGCTTGTGACCTGCATTTGGGAGAGAAGCAGAAAAAAAGTGAGTCCCATGGTGCTGGTGCTTAATTAGTAAGCCAGAACAGTGAGAGAGAAAAAAAAAACATGAGAACAGAGGATGAAGACAGCAAGACAAATGGCTAGAGAACAGAATGATAAAATGGCAGCAATTATATCAGTGTTCACTGGCTGTATGGATCCTCTAAACACATTTATTCTCCAGTTCTGGATTTTTGTGAAGAATACACACTGAGAACACTAGAAAAAAGGACTATAGCTGGCTGTGACAGTATCAGCACACCAAATGTGCCTGCCATCAGAAAGAGAGAAAGAGGACTAAACCAACAGGAAGTCATTTATTTTCAATGAGAATTGACAATATGCTGTGACATGAGAGACGGGGGCCACTGACGATGTGATCTGGGTCATCCAGCACTTCAACAGATTTGAAAAGGGTGATTCCTGTCATGCTTTATGTTTTCAAGTCCCTATCAAATATGCCTTAATAAATATTTAACCTAATAATGTATATAATTATTTTTAATCTAATTATATTAATATAAGTAATGTTTTTTTAGCACCAAATTAGCATATTAGAATGCTTTGGTGAGTATAAGAGACTTTACTAGACTTTACTAGAAAAAAAAAAACTTTAAACCATCTTACCAACCCCAAATTTTGAACAGTAATGCTAAGTTAAGTCTTAAAAATAAGTGAATGATGTCATTGTTCTATGTGATTTATCTCTGCCCACATACAGCGATTTAATAAAAAATTATGCATTGAAAACCATGTCAGAAATACTTTGATAATCATTCATCTTGTTCATGATATGATGCATTATGCGCTGCTGCGATTTATAAACAAACACTTTTCCATACAGAATGTCAATTTTTACTGTAGCAGCACGAGAACTGATTCCTTGTCAAAATAGAATGACATTTTCATAAGTTATTTTTCATATTTTCAAAAGCTATGAGCAGTAACACAGTTCACCAATCCAGCAGTATAAGCACTAGCGACCAAGTGATCCAGCGACCTGACGACCCCCAACGATTAAACTGCGCTCAGTGTGAAAGGGGGATAAAGTCTGTATATACTCAATGCGAGTATATATTTATTAAGAATATTTTATTAAGGACACCCACTGTGAGGTAAATGATGCAGAGCAGTTCAAGCGTGGTTTAAAAGACCCATCTTTCCTCCACTCTGAACCAAAACACCCCACAGAGTGCTGCTGAGAGACACTCCAGTGAGAAGATACTGCAACACAGTAATTTCATTTCTATTTTATCAGCAGTATAAAATGATGCAGCCTCTAATGGCTTATAGCCCATCGAATTAATGTCTGTCATAAAGCTGCATTCACTGAAGGATTTGGGCTAAAACTGACAGTAACAGCTGCAGTAATTGTACCATGAGTGAACATTGCCCTTCACTCTCCTTAATAAAACGGAAAATTGCTAATTTTTGAAACATCTATTTGAACATGATTCAATGAATGCAAACTGACATAGAGAATTAGTTCTATGATAATTTACTTTGGCACAATCATAATAATATGCATGTTCCAATTTTTTAAAGACAACTTTAATAGTGCCATTTAATCTGAGCTCTTAAAAGTAATTTATACAGTGGAAAGTGCTGAACTTGTTCTCCTATTTCTTACTGTTTTAACAATAGCCTTAAATTGACTATAGCTGGATATGAAACAGGTTCACTAGCTTACTTGCCCTCAGTACACTGATTCTTAATATTGCAATGAAATAGAAGTAGCCACAGATCTTTTCTTTAGTATTTGGTACATACATTGCACGTTACGCAGGTCGGGGACTTGCTTTTATCTATCAGTTGTTGAGGATGGAGGCAGATCTGAATATGATCTTGCAGTCGATTATAAGAAAGGGGCGGAGTTTAAGCAGTCTAAATGATTGGTGAAGTACAGCATGTGTCATCAGAGAGAAGTCTGCTGTTTCACCAGAAGATCCAGTTATGACATTTTGATACAAAAAAGTATGAGGTCAGAATAAAGATGAGGAAGAAGAAACATGACTGAATTATGCATAATAGCATTAACAACAACATGCATTTAGAAAATAGATTTTCAGTTTATGCTGACTTGGTGAGCCTCATATTGAAAAGTGCAACATTTCATTTAAAACAGGTGAGACACCCTTACCACTATCAAATTGTTTTGAGTATGGCTTCAAAATGATCTGTTTTAAGGTTAAGAAGGTGGCCTAGCTAGAGCTGGATGGTTATTATTATCATTAGACTTGGAAACCTACTGTTTTTCTTTCAGATAAATTGGGGGTCATTAGTTTTGTGTTTCACATGTTCATTATATCCATTCAAATCGTTCATTTGACCATTTTGAATAAGTGTGGGGTTGCTTCACAACCAGTTTGAAAGTTCCATTTTACTGGTACTAGGGAGTGAAATCTGACAATCGTATGCAAATGTCACTGATAGTGGAAAGGTGGCTTTAGAGGAAGCATTTTAACATCTTGAAAAATTTGAAAGCAAAAAAAAAAAACCTTAAAGCTCAATTGTGATGCTTATGACTCCTAGGAAGTATAGAAATACATTTTCCAGATGGTCTCTGGTTCATTAAAAGGCCTAAATCATCTATGTGACAGCTGTGGAAAATAACTCAAGCGCTGAGTTTCACTTGACATTTTGAAAGATTAGATTAATTTATAGGTGCCTCCCCCCAACCCCACCCAGCATTAATCCACCTTTCTATCAGACTCTATCTCTCCTTGTGTGTTTGACGGTAGGTGAAACTATCAGTCAGCAGCCGTGCTGATCAATCGCTTCGATCGAGCAGCCACAGTCAGGCCTATTCATCACCTCAACCCTATTTTTTTTCTTCCTTTTCATCCCTCCTTCCCTTCATTCTCCATCTCTCTGCTCCTCTGGGGATGGTTGTGCAGGTGTTTGACCCCTGTGAAACCAGAATAAAAGCTACTTATTCTCTCTCTCTCTCTCTGTCTGGATGTGAGCGGAATGGTTGTGAGGATGCTTGTCAGGTGTCATAAGGAAGCTGGCAGACATGTTGGCACAAGTTTCTGATGTCTGTCCTCTATGTGTCCTGAAGGCAACAAAATCTGTTCGGGATGCTGTAACTTGTCATGAGTTTTGCGAGCAGGGCAGGTGTCCTCTTTCAGGGTTGAAGCCATCCATCTCACTTAAGCACGCACACATACACACACACACACACAGAGGTTCTGCTGATGGTTGTGGTCGGAGTTGGTGAACTGTGCAGAGATTCATCCAGCATAACCCTGCTGATTTCAGAGCTTTTCGGAATTAATGCCGCCACCCCCTCATGATGGCACGCTTTGAGCATCTTGGACGTAATTTCACAGTTGCTTGCAAATTGAGGCCGATCAGCATCAAACTGCAGTTAATGGCATTAACTAGAAGACTAGTTTTGCTCACTCATTCAGCTTTGCCGCTTATCTCATATAGTCATACATGCTCTTTTTCCCCTTGTCTGGCAGTTTGAGAACTGCTAATCACTATACATTACATCCTCATTAGAAACTCCCCAAATGAAGCAAATTTGCATACTTTGAAAAATCCACTTGGAAACAGATTGCATGCATGTATTCAGGCATGTTTCTTGTAATTAATGCTATCTGCAACACATAGCTGTCCCATAGTTATGAACACAGCTGTGTTGATGAATGTAAATAGTTTTAACCAGGAGTAAAAATTATGAAACTTATTTCTGAAGGATTATATTATGAAATATTACAATTTACATTTGAATATATTATATTATATATATTTATATATATTAATATTTAATTTAATATATTTTAAAATGTATTTATTACTGTGGTGGCAAAGCTGAATTTTCAGCAGATCCTTCAGAAATTATTCTGATATGCTGATTTGGTGCTCAAGAAACATTTCTTATTATTATCAATGTTGAAAACAGTTGTGCTGCTTAATATTTTTTGTGGAAAACATGATACTTTTTTTCAAAATTTTTGATGAATAGAAAGTTCAAAAGGACAGAATTGATTTGAAATAGAAATGTTTTGAAAACATAATTGTTTTTCTATTATCACTTTTGGTCAATTTAATTCCCTAATAAACTATTCTAAGCTGTAAATATAAAACTATAAAAATAATAATTATTCTATTACCTGCTCTCTTAGTCTTTTAAAAAACAACTTAATTACATTTGTCATGTTCAAATCACCTCTTGTGGAGGAAGTTTTAGACTGAAAAAGCATAAAGCAGTAGCTGTAAATCCTGTGGCTCTAAGGAAGGGTTAAATCTGCGACAGAGGATCTTGTCATTTATCGTCTACCCTCCCTGTTGTTCATTCGTCATATCCAGGAGTGCTGCAATAGCAATAACTATTATTTTATTAGAGCAATTATGGTTAAATCAGTGAGTATTAATCTCAAGGTTGTTTAACTGGAGGGTCAGAGAGTCTCAGGTTTTAATAAAATAAAGGAGATGAGGCTGAATGGTTAACAGCCTTCATAAATACTACAGAAGCATTGTAGACCTTAGTATTTAATAAATGGTCTACTAACTTCACAGAACTCTCTCTGCTTTATCTCCTCATTTAAATACGAAGCTAAACCCTAAGGGCCCCTCTCTCGCTCGCTCTTTAATTTCACTCATCCCTTTTTGTAATCAGTTTTATTTTATCTTGGGAAAGTTATTTTAATATGTCTACATATTATTTCTTTCTCAGCAAGAATGTGTAACATAAATGATTCAATGATGACAGAACTGTAAAATAGGTTAACATTCATTATGAGCTTACTTCCTCTAAGAAGATTAAATTGAAACAAAAGCAGGGATAGAAAAGTGTAGATTTGGAAGTACTCTACCCAGACCGGCCGTGTTCATTTGCGAACACTAAATCACCTGTTTACACCGAGATGAGAATGAATGGGGCAGTTATATAGGCGCTATATTTTCTGGAACACGTTTAAAAGTTCCCTTAGCCTTCTGGCATTTTAGACAGCTAGGTTAGTGTACCTGCTAATTAGCGTGCTGGTTAAGTTGATCCGTGAAAGCTGAGGTTCATGTTGCCATGTTGAGTTTTGTCACGGGAGTCTCAGGCAGTCATGCTTGCTCTGCAAGGGTGGACGCAGTGGAGAATCACAGGCAAAGGCCAGGCTAAACACAAATGCTGGCACATGCAGAAGAAAGCACTAAGGAAATGGAGAAAGAGACATCTGTAACTGGAGGGTTAACGCATCGACACTGGAGCACCTCTGATTTCTCGTCGTCTGATAATTTACAGTGAGCTGTGTCTGGCTGGCTGATATACCAAGTGGAAGCATAATTCTGTCCGATGAGGCTGAAAAGCCATGGCTGACAGCTTATTGCTGTTGTCCAACAGGGGATATACCTCACTCTCTTGCTTTCGCCCCTTTATGAGTCTTGTGTTTTTTGCACTCTATTGTTAGCTTTACCATAGAGATAGTATACAATCATTCTTTCATTCTCAGTATTTCTGTCATTGTCCATAAATGACTTCTCAACTTGAATCAAAACACTTGCCCTCAGTGTTTAAATGACATTTATATGCATCACATAGTCAATATGTTTAATAAATGGGTGTTTCTATTATATGTCCCTCAACTTTATATGTCCTAGGGGTTGATTTTTATAAAAACAGCCGATTTAAAATTGTAGCTTGCAAAATGAAAATTACATTAAAACTCTTTGAAAACTTTTACCCATGTCATCATCATTTATTTTTGCTACATTTCAATTACATTTTTATTGTTTTACCTTTTCCCAGACCAAGAATTAAAAAAAATATGGATTGTTACATTTAAAACGCTTAAGATCTAAACACAAAGTGAAACCATTTCAATATTTGTTGAGTTAAAATGATTCCTAAACATTTTTTTACAATTATGACTGTCCCACAGGACTGTCATTTCCTCCACAACAAATATTTTTTTTCCCCTAAGTTTTATTAGTTATTGTACGTGTTTACCAAGTAAGCAACAGCACCAGTGAGGAACTTTAAATGATGATGTAAAGAGAGAAAAAAGGAGATAAATATCACTTGTGAACTGAATATTTTTGCTGTGCATCAACTCCAGTCAAGTTGCAATTTTGTTAAATTGTAGAAAAATTGTGAAGTGTTTTAAATTCATTTTGGGCCAAAACTGCCCATAGTCAAAGAAACGCCCAGCTCTTTCCCCAATCAGATACCTGTACTCTATATCTCTCCATAGTTTTGTAAGAGAGCTCCATACATCAATAGTGGTTAGAGTAGAGGTACATCCTTCCTTTTCAATATGTGGATACAAGCCAGAAAGCCTGTGTTCTATCAAACAGCTGCACAGAAGTATTCAGCCCAGAATTGTTCATTTTCAAAACAATATCACAATATATCCACTATTTCCAAAGCCTTCTCTGCTATGTTGGCTGTGGCTACATGAATCCCATTGCAGCTCAGCTTAGAGGTGTATAGCTGCACACATTGGAGTCTTATGACTACAGTAATGGCACTTAAGATCTATTGAAAATCTGTGCAACAGATCTTTGACTAATAGAGTCTAAATACAGTATGTTCTCTATCCACAGCAGCAGTTCAAATCCAGTCAGTGACACTGTTGTAAACTCAAATTATTATGTAATTTTCCAGAAGCATAAACGGAAATGAACATCCAAGTAATGATGAATGATGTTTAAATGGCACCAGAGAGACGGATGCTATTTCTACGAGAGAAAGTCTCTTTGTATGTAGATGAACATGAGCTGCTTGCGTCGTGGAGTGTTTATTTTATGATGTTTTGCAGTGTCTTTTAAATTGTGTTTTGCAAAGTCTTCAGACTCAAATGTAGGCCTTAGGCAGAGAGTAAGAGAGAAAGAGAGAGAGAGAATATGAATGGAGTGTTTTTTAGTCAGGACGAGTTCTCTCCTCAGAGATCAGACATCATTTGAACGTGGTGCAGCAGTTCATTCATCATTAATTAGCAGAGCCATGTGAAACAATGTTTCTCTGTATTACTTACCTGAGCAGATGCGAGTGTGTGTGTGTCTATCAATCTATGCCTAATTTACCTCAACATGTTTTTGTTGTCAGAGAGTAAGTGCTCAGACAAGACTCTGTAAAGATTTTGTAGTCCAATTATACATGCTTGGATGATTTTTTTTCTTTTGAGTATGTTCATATTAACACATGTGCACGCATGCATAAACGCTTTCTAACAAACGTGTTTGTTGTTGTGTTAACTAACAGTGTGACTATCACAGTTTTCCTGTGTGTGTGTGTGTGTGTGTGTGTGTGTGTGTATCTGGGTCCAAAATTAAAGGGATCTGTCATTCAAAATTAAAATTCTGTCATCATTTACTCACATTCATGGTGTTTCAAACTGGATGATTTTCTTTCTTCTGATATAAAAGTATAAAAGTATTCCAGACAACTTGTGAGCTACGTATATTTCAAGTCTTTTGAAGTCATTTGAAGTTTTTAAAGTTTGTTTTTCACACAAAGCTATGGCTTCAAATGATCTGGAATATAGCACCTGAGTCTGAGCAACTTTTATGATACTTTCATCATAACTTTTTTGTAATTTTGGAGACTTTAACAAATATAAAACAACGATCGGGTCAATATATTTATATATATAAATTTCTACTCTAGTGTTTGAAAATCATACAGGTTTGGAATAACTTGAGGGTGACTACTGTAAATAAAAACTAGCTATGGCAAAAATAACTAGCCATTTTACTTAATTAAAATATTGCAAGAACTATTGGACTATCAGATCCTATTTTTTTCAGCATGATTTGCTCAAACAACATGGCTAACTCAATTATTTGATGTAGAAATGCTGTACTAAAGATTCTTACTAAAGTATCAGTCACTATCATGATATTGCGCATCATTTAACAACTTCTACATTGGTGGACAATTTACAATCAGATGTTTTCCTCTACAAATCCATTTGGTGATGCATATGTGGAATATTCCTCACATTATGCCACCAAAATGAATCACAATGTGTTCCCATGTTTTGTGACAGGTGATGTTTCACTGTGCTGCGAGTGCCAGAATGAAGAGAAAAGCAGCTAAATAATACCATCATTATAAGAATTTTTTTTTTTAATTGCGCTTAGAAGCCCATCAAATTTCAGAACTGCATATTTTCTTTTACTTAGTCAATTTTTAATGTTATGCGTACAGTATTTGGCTGTCAGTTGTCCTTGTGAAGAGACATCGTTATTCACTAAAAAGAAGTCTTTGAACTAAAGGAAAATGTTTTAAATAAGCCTTTCCTGGTAGCCAACCTTGACCTCAAGTGTGTTGTAAAAAAAAAAAAAAATTGATCAGAAATCAGAAAACCTGGTAAAGACAGGACATTATTTGTTAAGTTTACTGACATTTCATTTAACCCTTTCCTCTCCTTTAACCCTTTAAAGCAAAATACAACGCAATGCATAATTCAAAATACAGGTGAAACACGTGAAAAGTCAATATGAACATTTCTTTATAAAAACAGTACAATGGGCCCTATTTTGAAGGAATTTTTTTGTGAACAAGCTTGATGTTTGGTGATCGTTCTATAAACCAGTGTTTCCCAACCGGGGTGCCGCGGCCCCCTGGGGTGCCGTCTGTCGAGAGCAGGGGTGCGGTGTAAAAAATCATATTTTAATATTTTTAAATTGCTAAAATGTTCAAAAAAGCATCTATTATATAATATCCATTTCTGATGTCGCCAATAATTAGAGATGCACCGAAATTTCGGCTGCCCGAAAATTAGTTAACCGCTCAGGTTTCACTTTCACGCGGTATGACGCTCTGCGTATTATCCCGCTCTATGTGTGTGCGCTCCGCTCAGTCGCTCCACTCATATACCGTTCATGCTCATCGGAACAGCAAAGTCCACTCAAAAATTGAGCCAACAGGAAACATCGATGTAGTACAGTATTGTTTCTGTCTGCAATAGCCCTACTGTGTTGTAACAAGGTGTGGCAAATGGGCAGCTCTGGTAACGCTGCCCTCTCATTCATTGATCTGCTAACCGCTGTTATGCTCGCGTGTTCTGATAATAATAGCTTTCTAGGACTAAACATTATTTGGATAATTGGTAAAAAAAAAGTTCAATATCTTAACCTTACTGTTAGATCTACCTGAAAAACTAAAAAGCAATTTATTTAATTCGAAGGCCTGTCGTTATTTTTTATTTGTGCTATCATTATTAATTTCTTTATTTGTTCTTAGTTTATTATTGACTGCTTACTTGTCATTTTTATTCAATTCAAAGTTTGAAATCAAGCTATCTCGTGCTACTGCACCAAAATTACCCCACTGTAAAATAAAAAAAACACTGAGTGAGAAATAATTTGTGAGATAGCTAGTTATAATGGTAATTAAATAATGTTTACATATGTATAAAAGCCTACATTAAAATCTGTCATATAAATTGGTCTCTTCATTAGAAATTAGTCTACTGATTGCCACCGTTGATGGACAAAATGTTTTAATAATATTAAAAATATCTGTATGACATTATATTCTGCAGTTCTTCCCTGTTGTACCAAATATCTATACTTTTCAAATTATCATATCGAAGTTAGAAATTCAGATATTGTGACAATTTATTTTGTAGGGTGCCACAAGTTTGTTAAAATTTCCAAAGGGTGCCGCGACTAAAAAAAGGTTGGGAAACACTGCTATAAACAACTGTATTTTATAGTCAGTCAGCAAGAAAATGAGCTGCTGCTAAATTTAAAGTTTAAAATGGGATGCAAATAAATATAAACCAGCTTTGTACAAACACAAACAGAACTACAGCATATACTGTAGGGGGGAAGAGAAATGAGCAGCTGAGTTTGACCTCTCTTTCAAAGCCATTATTTCAAACTGTAAGGCTTGATAACCCATCAATAAACACCATGAACTCTGAGACATTCAACTGCCGTTTAAACACACATGTGCACAGACATTGTGGGTTAGCTACTTTATAAACTATGTATGGTGTGTGTCTTTGTATGTTTTGTAGGAAAGGTGACTCCCTAATGATTAGATTTGATGTTGCTGTCCAAATCTTTGTGTGGTTACATGAAAAGAGGAACAGAGGTGACATCAGTGGTGGGAGGTTACAATACAGTGCCTTGCAAAAGTATTCATACAACTTCATTTTTTTCACATTTTGTTATGTTGCTGCCTTATGTTAAACTGCTTTAAATTACTTTTTTTCCATATCAATCTACACTCCATACACCATAATGGTAAAGCAAAAAAATGGTTTTTAACATCTTTGTAAATTTATTAAAAATAAAAAACTTAAATGATTCCATTGCATAAGTACTCATACCCTTATCTGGGACAGCTGAAATTTAGCTCAGGAGCATTCATATTGCTTGTAGATGTAACTACACTTCAAGTGAAGTTACGCTGTGGCAAATTCAATTGAATGGGTATAATTTGGAAAGGCACACACGTCTTAATTAAAGGTCTAACAGCTGATAATGCATATCAGAGCAAAAACCAAGCCCTGAGGTCAAAAGAACTGCCTGTAGAGCTCAGAAACAGGTTTGCATCAAGCCACACATCTGGGGAAGAGTTCAGAAAAAAAATTATGCTTCATTGACGGTTCATATTAGCATGTAGTCTCTGTTACCCTTAATGGAAGAAGTTTAAAAAACAACCAGGACTCTTTAGAGTGTAGATTGATGTGGAAAAAAAGTAATTTAAAGCAGTTTAACATAAGGCAGCAACATAACAAAACGTGAAAAAAATGATACTTTCGCAAGGCACTGTATGTCCCTATTCACATACCAGTTGGTCAGGGTTTGGCCAGTTAGGGTTATGTTTGTCAGTTAATCCCTAAAAGCACACTATTACTAGGGCAAACAGCTTATTTCTTCAACTTGCCAGTAAAGTAGCAGTGTATTCTGACAAACAAATAAAACTTAAAAATTAAATTAAATTAAATCATTACATTCTAATAAAATTAGAATAAAATACAATAATAAAAGAAAAGAAACATACAATAAAACATAAAATCTCTCATCTGTGCTTTAATATTAACAGTTATGCCACATGCTCTGTTTATTCCTCTTATGCCAATTTCGGCAGAACATAAACTGGACCCATGATTGCAGCTGGCCCTGAAAGCTGTTCCATTCACATAGACACAGGAACATTCCAGATATTTTGTCATAGTGCTGCCAAATGAGGCCGGAAAATAAAATAAAATCATATGAACATTTTGAAGGAGAGCTGTATTAAAATTATGTATGGTCTGGTCTATTGAATAAATTATGACCTGGAAACCAAAAATCACAAAAAGAGCCAAGAGCTGTAAGAGAGAAGACACCAATCAGAACGCAGTCAGAGGAGCAGAGTGAGGAGAAGAAGTGCAGCTGAGGAACAGGTCCGAGGAGCAGAGAGCAGTTACTGGAGCACAGAGAAGCAAGGGAGGCATCAGAGAGCTCATGGCTTCAATGAAGAATGAATAAGAATGGTTTTCTGAACGCACCACATGATTCTGGCTTCAGCTGTGTATGTGAGTCTCGAATGTCTCAGTGAGATGTTCGTAGTGATGTTTCAGTGACACTGTGTGCACCTAAAAATAGATCTATTGACTTGCAGCACAGCTAGTGTGTTACATTTCACCCCATGAGGTGAGATTTTATTAAATGTAGTCTGCTTAAACCTCTGCTTAAACCATCTCATCTTGTTGCAATGTCTAAATATGTGCTTTTTTATGTCAGAAATAATAAGAAAGCTAAGAGGTAACAAGCGCTGCAGGTCATGCGGATGAGCCACAGCTTCTGATGAGGTCTTAGTAGCCAGTAAATCAGCCACAACAGGTGCTGTCTGCAGAGCTGCAACTTTCCTCACTTCCTTACAGCAAGTAAATATCATGAGGCGGTTGTAATGATCTATGAGGATAAAAATAAAGTTTCTGAAATTTATGGTCTGAGGATTTCATGTCCATCACTGGGAGAAACCTCAAGAGGCACAAACAAACAAAACCCTCTGAAGAACTGATAAACAGTTATATAACATAGAGCAAGAGAGCGAGGGAGAGAGATACATGTCCTGTTTACACCATGGAAGTCTATAATAGCTGGTAAAAACTAACCATTAACAATACTATTCATTCAATGGCACTTGCTCAGCTGGAAATACACTGGAATAATTTTGAAATCTGCCACCTGCCATTTCATACACAGTCCCAAACCCATCACTACAGCGACTATTCTGCAATAAAATGCAGCAAACAGAGAAAAATATCTATTTTACACTCTTAAGAGTCCTCCAAAAACAAATTGGACACTCAAAATATAAAAAGTATAAAACATATCTACTTAAAAATAATGAAATATTTACCATTTAAATGTTGCTTGCAAACAACAATTTTTTTCTTTTCAAAATTTATCAGAATAAATGGCTACAGTTGAACGGTCATCAATGGAAAAAGATGCTCTTTGTTGTCAGATGGTGTGGTTATGACAACTACCAGCAGGGTCTAATGGGGTTAGCCTGGACCAGAAAAACACTGACCCCTTCTTTTACACCTGGCATCAAGATCAATTTTCAGCTGATCCAATCACAAGCGGTCAGGTGAGGCAGAACGCTGTTTACACCTGGTAGTAACATGTATCTCCTATGTTTAGATTTTGTGAGGGTCACTGATTACACTATACAGTTCAAAAGAAGTTTTTTTTTTTTTTAAGAAGTCTCTTATGCTCACCAAAGCTGCATTTGATCAAAAATACAGTAAAAATAGTATTGTTAAATATTATTACAATTTAAAATACCTGTTCTATTTTAATATATGTGACCCTGTCTGTGAAATCCAGGCTAACGTCTCAAAATCTAATTATGAGATAACAAGCATCAAAATTTGATTTCAGCCATGAATTTCAGTATGATTTCAATGGCCGTACTCAGTCAGTATTAAAGATATAAAGGTTATATTTTCACATAATGTTCTACATCTTTATGAAGGATGATTTTATGTAGAAAACAGTAAATCACAAAAAAAAAAAAGAATTTAGCTGGGGTTTCACAGGCAGGGTCACATATTTTAAAATGTATTTTATTCCTGTGATGGCAAAATTCAGCAGTGTAACATGATCCTTCAGAAATCATTCTAATGTACTGATTTGGTGCTCAAGCAACGTTTCTTCTGATTATCATTATGTTGAAAACATTTGGGCTACTTAATATTTTTGTGGAAACCTTGATAATAATATTTTTTACAGCATCTTACTATCACTTTTGATCAATTTAACATGTTCTTGTGGAAGTTTAAATTCTTGAAAAAAAGTTATTTTCGTTAAAAACAGCACATAGCTAATACATTTTTTTTACACATACTACAAATATAATGTGGTCACATGCTTTCTCTTGACTGATCACAAAACATTTTGGACCCCATTTACATCTGTAATTGTAATTTGATCTCTATGATGTGTCAAGGTGTAAACAGACAGATAGACAGACAGACGAACATTAATTTCCATCCTTATCTTGAAATAGTTAAAACGGAAATACGTTTTAAACCTCCATCTCCATTGAAGTTCTTCAGTTCTACAGCATTACTCATTGTCAAACATCCACAGCAGTAAATGTGCATGCAACACTTTATCACTGCTGAAATTTTGATTCTGGTCCAATGTTTTAATGCAGAGCATGGAGAAATACATCAATAGCACTGTGAAAAAGCACTAGATTCCAAAGGGACTGGCTGTGTGTGTGTGTGTTGTACTTTAAGATATGTGCTCTATGTCAAAGATAAAGCTTGACACAGCAGATTACACACATCACAACATCTTCAAATCTGATCACACACAATTATGACTCACACTCACACTGGGAGCCACAGAGGACTATGTGACACCGTGTCATTTTCCTACAGTGTAGGACTGCTTATACGTAGCTTGAAAAGAGAGGATGGTCTAATTTTGTAAAAATCTTTGCTGATCTAGCCTTTTGGAGATTGTGCTTTCTAATCAGTTTGAGTGTGGCAAAAACATGGTATACTTCCCTCTGCTGAGATCTAAAGCTCTGATCTACTGCTTTGAGAGAGAAAGAGAAGGGCAATTCACTTTCTTTCTCTCTTCCTGTGGGAGTCATCTGCTTTACGCTGATGTATTGGGGGTTCTGATGTTGTTGTGAAGTACAGACACACACGCTCAGTGAAGACGCTCTGCTGAGTGCGTATAAGTCTCTGGAGACTGAGGCTTTGTGATGTGAAGTGGGTCAAACAGGGCTGCTACTGGGAGCAGTCCAGAACTCCGCAGGGGATTCTGCTCCCACAGCTCAAACACGACGGGCTAGTACCGCTAATACTGCAAGCTGCAAATCGCTAACAATGCTATTGAAGCTACGCATTTATAATGCTGCTTATACTGTACTGTACCATACCCAGCTAACACCACTGTTAATACTCCAAACGCTAGGATAATATTAATAATACCACACACAGCTAATTACGCTGCATGGCTAACACTAATAATACTGCATATAATTATGCAGTGCTAATTATACTGCATTTGCTAACATTACCAATATCACACAAAACTATACAGTGGTAAATATACTACATTGCTAACATAACACACACAACTATACAGTGCTGCATAGCAAACAGTAATAATACCACACACAACAATATTTCTAATACTATATACTGTACCTTACATTAATAATACAGCATACAACTATACAGTGCTAATTATTCTGCTTTGCTAACATTCATAATACCACACACGACTAGTGCTAATTACACTGCATGGATAGCTAACATTAATAATACTGCACACAACTATACAGTGCTAATTATACTACATAGCTAACGTTAATAATACCGCATACAGCTATACAGTGCTAAATATACTACATAGCTAACATTAATAATACCGCAAATAATAATACAGAGCTAATAATACTACATAGCTAACATTAATAATACTGAACACAACTATACAGTGCTAATAGCTAACATTAATAGCACCCCACACAACTATAGTGTTAATTATACTGCATAGCTAACATTAATAACTCTGCATAAGCTAATTAAACTGCATTGCTATAATAGGACTATACAGAGCTAAGCAATGCTTATTATACTGCCTCAATAATAATACTAATAGTACTACACACAGCTTACAGTAGTGATTATATTGCATTGCTAATATTAATACTAATAGTACATATAGAGCTAACAACACCACTCATAACTTGTACCAGTAGCAACATTAATACAGAGCTAACAGTGTGGTTTTATGCTGTGTATAAATATTGAACTAGGTTACACTTTATTTCAATAGGTCACTTTAGACATTCTACTAACTGTAAGTAACTTAAGTAACAACAACATGTCAACTAACTCTCATTACAGCATCTGTAGAATGTTAGGTTAGGGTTAGTAGAATAAGTTGCCGTACTTGCAAAGTTAATTATAGTCAGTAGAACGTCTGTTGAGTGACCATCAAAATAAAGTGTTAGTAGATATTAAGCAGACAGACTACTAATACTATAATGACTTTTAGTTGACATGTAGTTGCAAAGTTGTTTATAGGTAGTAGAATGTCTAAAATGGACTATCAAAATAAAGTGTTACCCAGAACTACTAAAATTACAGTTAACAGTGTGTCTACAATGAATCAGATCCCCTGTATCTCTAACACAATATAGACACACTCTACATCTACTTTGAGAATAATATAAAAGGTATGGTCTACTGCAAATACCTTTTATAAAAGCGAATGTTTCTGCTGGGTGAATTTTCAGTCTTTTATCTTCTGGAATGTTCTGTCTTTCCTTTGATATTTTTTTAATGGAGCTAACTAATCTCTCTGTCACGATGCACACACACGAGGAACGAGGAGACGCTGGAGAACACTTTACCAAGACTTTATTTTCAGGAACCAAGGGAGACGAACTCAGGAAGACATTTAACAGCGGACCGAGAACTTGGGACTGGGAACACTATTTATACACACAGGAGGAGGGGATGACGAGACACACCTGGGAGCAATGAAACACTAATCAGGGGAGGAACAGGAAACTAACCAAATAAGGGCATGGGAAGGCACATGGGGAGCAGGACACACAAAACATGGAACAGACTCTGACATAACGCCCCTCTCCGGAAGGCGTGTCCTCACGCCATATAACATCCAATGGGGAGGGGGGGGTGGGCACTCTGGATACGCCGTCACCTCAGCGAGCTTGCAGAACTCCCTGGCGTACTCGTAGAAGGGGAGATCGAGGCGAGCTAGGGCGGCGACGCGAGCGGCAATTTCCATCGCCGCGGGGAGGAAAAACCAGGAAACAAAAAACTTGCAAAAAACACGGAAATTAAACACGGGGAAGGGATGCCGCTTACTGTTTGGTCCGCTGTTCTGTCACGATGCACACACACGAGGAACGAGGAGACGCTGGAGAATACTTTACCAAGACTTTATTTTCAGGAACCAAGGGAGACGAACTCAGGAAGACGTTTAACAGCGGACCGAGAACTTGGGACTGGGAACACTATTTATACACACAGGAGGAGGGGATGACGAGACACACCTGGGAGCAATGAAACACTAATCAGGGGAGGAACAGGAAACTAACCAAATAAGGGCATGGGAAGGCACATGGGGAGCAGGACACACACAAAACATGGAACAGAGTCTGACACTCTCTCTGATTTCAAGAACATTTTATGAAATGCTTTTATGGAGGGTTAGCTCCTCATAATGGAGGTGTTTTCCCTGTTCCTCCATGGTCCATGGAGAGTCATTAGTTTACGCAAAGCTCTTGCCATGTGCGTTTAGACCGGCTCCCCCTACCGAGATATCTCTGTCTAATTACAGAGTCACTGAGGGCCAATACAGGCATCAGAAGTCTGTAGTCCTGCTCACACACACATCCTCAGCAGGGAAGAAGAGAACAGTAGATTATGATTGCAGGAACATTTTAACAGGCTAACCTGGTTAAAAGGCTAACGTTTGTATTAGTAGCACTTCAGAAATAGTTGCCGCTCATCAAGATGAAGCGTTTTCAAAACGTTTCTTTTTATTAAAAGACATTTATTTACCCTTTTGGTTTATAAATGCAACACCATTTATTCATGATAATTATTAGAGAAAGGCTGCATATATAGTAAAAAAGTTTGTTTCTGTGAAGATGACATACAATTTAATTGACAAGGACAGTCTATTTTCTATACTATCATGCTACTGAATCATATGTGTGTCCTATATGCATATTCTGTCTCTAAGCTAATTTAATGTAAAATTAGCATCAGGGACATCAGGAAAAAGAAGTATTGTATTATGTTTATTACAGTCTGGTGGCCAACGTGTTAATATCAAACTTCATTAAACTGCTACTACATCACTATGTAACACAGCGTAGATCGCTTTTCTCTGCTCTCTCGCTCTCTCTTTAATCTTTCGTTTTTACAGATAGAGCTGCTGATGAAGGTTCTCTTTCATCATTCTCTCTGAATACATTTAGTTTGAGAAGAGATGATACTGTTGAACAGTATCATAAAGTTGAGCAGTATATAAAATCAAAGACAAGTTTGACTTCACTTAGTTCTCTGTTATTTCATCTTGACCTGACTTCTCAAGCAGCATAAGCATATGACTTTATAACACATTTTAAAAATACTTCTGTTGCAATGTCATGGAAAATACATTCACAAAATCTCAGCGAGTCATTTAAAACCTGCAGAGTCATGACTGCTTACACTGAGCTGTTTATTTCGTTGGGATGTTGTGCTGTACAATAAACCAGCTGGAGTATCGGCAGGGCAGGTTTAACCTGTAACTATGGAAACTGCGAGAGTGGTGTGTTTGCAAAGGTGTTTGCTTGTATGGGGTCGGTGAGAGTCGGTTCTGTCCTATTGCCATGTTGTCAATACTCTGCTGTCAGGTGGGAGCTCTAAATCCATTCATTAGTTTCACTCTGTGATTTCCCTCCAAACCTCAGCTACCTACATACACATAGACAAAACTTCTGCTTATATTGAATTCTCCAGAAAGACAAAATATTAGGTAAAAAAAAAACCTCAGAACCTCCTGATATTTCCTTCTGAACCGCCAAAACAAGATTTAAAAAGTCTATACTGAATTTTCCAAAAATGAGAAATGTGCATAACAACTAAAAAAAAAAATTAAATTAAAAAAATACTGTGTTCTATCAGAAATATATCTGAACCTCCATAAAACAAGATTTTAAAAAGTATATACTTAATAATAATAAAATAATATAAAATATAGTAAGTTAAAACTTTTTTTTTTTTGCAATGTATAAGAGACCAGATAATTTTCCAAAAATGTAGTCTAGTGGGTTGAGAATACCTGATGAGCAGAATGAACAGCTGTGAGGTGTAGGGAATGTATCTGTGTCCATGTTGTTGTTTGTTTGTTCATGCGTATGTTTGTGCATTGTGATAAGGAGGAACATAGCATCCGTCAGCATCACTCCCAGTGCAGCACCATGGACAGCTCCACAACACTTCACAGGAAGTGAGGTGTCGGACACAAAACAGAGGCATGACTGTCAGCTCATCATCACACTCACATTGCATCAGTCCCTGTGCATCAGAGGCCTCCTGAAAGCTTCCAGACAACTCAGAGGAAATAAAGGTGTTTTGGAGCAAAGTCTACATGCATCACATGTTGTAGGATTTGGATCAAAATGCTATGTTTGGAATGGAATACTAGTGTATTGCTTATAGCACACAAGATACTGTTTACTGCATACTGTACTGTGTGAATGCAAAGAGTGGTGCAGTTTTTTCCCTTAATAAGGTGTTTCTACTTGATTTGACCCTGACACTTGACCCTTTTTTTTACTTGAATAAAAATAGCTGCATTAAATGTTTCTACATCAAGTACACTAGCAAATAAAAAGGTCAGAAAGATATCTTGCTTCTGGTTCATTCAACAATGTATAAATCAAAAGTAAGGTTAGTGCATTCCATTGTGGGTGACATATTGCTTACTGCATATTACACAGTTTGTCAAAGCATTCTGGTATTCCATGCATATAAAAAGTGCCTCATAAAAAATTAAAACTGCAGTTTATTTATATATATATATATATATATATATATATATATATACACACACACAAACACACATATACTATATTTACAGTGTGTGTGTGTGTGTCAATTTAATCAATTTAAATTTAAATGTAATATATGCATGTGTGTATAAAATAGATATCACATAAGTAAATAAATAAATATATAAATAAATATTTAAATTTTTACAGTTTGAAAATATATTTGCATTATGTGCAAACTCTACTCAGTATACATATAATAGTATGAATAATTTGTGAGTATGTTATTACAAATATATATTCTACTAGACCATTAGAATGGAGATCTTCATAACCTTTGCATTTTCCCTACACATAAAATCCTTAGCCTATTACAAAGTCTGAGGCATTGATACAAATCTGTTTTTTTGCCCCATCTCACATTTTCCGCTGTTGAGGTGTTACTGAGAGAAATTCAAACACACACAAACAAATACACAGATGTCCCATGCAGATCAGTAATCAAAGAAAGTCCATGGAGCAAGACTGTGTGTACCTAATTTTCCCTCTTAATTGCCTTGTGTGAAATTCAGTGGGCTTGTACGAGTCTCTGATCATGGCTCTTCTCAGGTGCAGAGCAAAGATCTCCCAGAGGTTTCAGAGCAAAGAACTAACACAGCTTGCTCCATCTCCCACAGTCTGAGTGTGTGCGTTCCTGGCTAAATTGAGCCAGTACAGACAGATGAAAACCGCAGAGCGTGAGCAGCGGCACAAAAGTGTTATGAGATGGATAATAATAATTAAATGTCTTATAATATCACAAAACAAAAAAATGCAATTTCACAAAACTCATAAATGTTCATACTAATATGGAGCAGTTTGATAAGAAAGTCTTGCTGTCTAGAGTTTAGGTCTGTACAAGTTCATTTAAACAGATAATGTTTTGTCAAATCAACTTAATAGATTCAAATTTCCTGTGTTAATAACAATGAAATTAAGTTTTGACAAAATGTTCAACAATTTCATCTCATAATTGTATATTTTGTATCACACTTGACGTTGTTCATTGTTTGCTCATAACTGGAGTCACTTAATCATGCAGATTTATGTTACAAGCTCTTTGTAGAATTGTACAGTAAGAAAGTTATTTCCCTTAACCAGGAAATTAACGTTCTTAGAATTGACAGACAGTTGACCCTGAGAGGTCAGCTAAATATCTACAGCGGATCTAAATATTTATAATTAATTATAACTAGTTATGATTAATTATTCATATTTCCCCATGAGCTGATTCGCTACAATTTTGTTCATATTGTCATTATGTCCGATTCTAAATGACTTTGGAACCATTAGTGTGATGCGTTTACTTTAGCTTTGTGACGCTTAAAGAGTTGTGCTATAATAATAAATTATTAAATGGTAACCTATTCTATAGACGTTCACATTTTTGCAGAAAATATTAAAATACATTTTTAGCATAGTAAGGTCCAGTTGTAAGGTTGAATCGACTGTAAGGTCAACAACAACCATTTACTAAATGTTCTAGTCCACTTAAATAATGACCTTAAACTTCAATGATGACATTATGATTGTGTATTCTTCCCTCCCTAGAAATCTAAAATGACACCTTACTTGAGCCACAACTTAAAAACTGTAAATAACTGCGAAAAGCTATGTTTTAGAGTCGCCTCACACACTTCTACGTGAATTAAAGTGACATGGGAAAGCAATCCAAGCACACCTCTCTCTCTCCCCTCAACTAATCTGAGGAAGAATATTGAAAAGGTCATGAAGCTCTGTGGGACTTTATTAGTAAACCATGTCTGAACTTCGCCAGACCTTCTGTCTCATTTTCTCTCTGTGCTGAGCAGACATCACTTGGGAGGCATGAGAGCAGCAGGGGGAAAAAAAAGAGATTCAGAATAAAGATTCAACATGTAGGCCTATTTTTTTAAGTATATTTCGGTGGGCTGTGAGAAACATTAGCCTCAATTTTCAACAATACAACAAAACACTTTGCGAAACTGGTTGACACTAAACACAAATTAATTAATTTCTTCAAGGCCAGGTCTTTTATCCGCGAACAGAAACACTAAACGAGATTCAGTTCTCAGAGGGAGATCACTGCCTCAGTCAGACCACCAAAAATTTAATTCAGATTCAAGAACAATAATAACACTGGCACAGAACTCCTAGCAGATACTGAAGGTGAAATTACTTGCAGATCAATGGCATCTCCTGAGGAAAAGTTGGCGAATAGCTTTGGATTAAAGGGCTGTGGTAGTTTTATTTGACATTATGTGGGGTTTGTTAATCAATTGACAAAGATTCAGTGCAATTCATATTTGGGATTGCTGTCACACTCATCACTGTGTGAGTCATGCAGCTTTAACACATCTTTTAGACAGTTTCCCTCATTATTGAGTGAGGGAAGGCCAAAAGTAATGCTGAAGATCTTCTGTATAATCACTCATACTTGAGGTCAGACTTGGTAAGAACTTGTCCTGTGAAAGAGGTTAAATTAAATCCAGGGCTCTGCACTTCCCTCCTTCATGCACACTCTCAGCTATTCCGTATCTCTCCAACCTCTTTCATGCTCCACGCTTGGGATTATCATATCAATCAGAATGACCTTATTATGAGAGGTAGAAGGAGCGAGAAAGGGACAAAACCAGAGAGAGAATGAGTGAGAGTGCTAACGTTATGACTCATACCTGTGATCTTTTAATGCTCAGGTACCACCCAACCCCCACCACACACATGTATGTGCATTGCTCTTCCTATGACATAAATGGTGAACTTCCTGTTAATTGCCTTTTCATACTTGAAATTGTTAACCCTGGGTTCCCTTTCATGGGAACTTCGAACTGCGTCCTCTAGGGG
>NW_015538026.1:2142960-2147708 GCF_001515605.1 Sinocyclocheilus anshuiensis | reverse complement strand
ACGAGACACTGCGTCCTCTAGGTTTCTTGCCATGCTGCGGACGCAAGCTTCAGACGAAGAAGTGAATGATGTGTAGCTCCCGGTGCCTATTTATACTATAGTCGCACCGGTAGTGACGTCATGGCTGTTGCCGGCCAATGAGTTGGTGTTTTTTCAATGTATGCTTCAGACACGGGTCACGATGAGGCGTTCCCCATAGCGACCCCTAGAGGACGCAGTGTCTCGTTCCCTACTCAGGGAACCATGGTTACATAAGTAACCTGAGACGTTATCTTGTTCAGTTTTTCACAATTTGTATATATTTTATCCTCCGTTAGGGATTAATCCTGGGTAGTAAATTTGACACTGTGGCATTTTTAAAAGAAATTAATATATCTATTCAGCAAAGATGCATTAATCAAAAGTGGCAGTAGAGATCTTTACATATTTACAAAAGACTTCTATTTCAATAAAACCCACACATACACTACCATTCAAAAGTCTGGGGTCAGTGAGATTTTTAGTGTAGTTTGAGCAAAAATGAAAATACTGCCATTCTTGTGTTCTGCAAAACACACAAAAAAATATCTCAAGCAACATTAGACCCCACTGGCTTTCATTGTATGGACAGATATCATTTAAAATATTAATTATTAACATTAATTTTAGGTTCCACAAAATAAATACATACATAAAATCACACATGAGGGTAAGTAAATGATGACAGAATTCAGAATTTGGGTAAAATATACATTTAGGGCTTCTAAAACATATGCCATACAGCTAAATGACACTTCATTTCAGTTAACACGTATGCTGTTTCTTTTCGACATTTTAAGCTGTTTCTTGAGCAGGAGGGATGGAAAGTCACAAAAGACATCTCCTTAATGTCTCGATTATTTCTTCTAGCACTGAGATGCAATCAAAGTCTGCAATCAAACACCAGAGATTTTAATATGAACATTTTGCATCAAATTATTCCAGTTCTTCAATTTGCATCTGTTTTATTTTTTTTTTTTTAAGTTAGTGACTTTAGCAAGTGAAACATTACTGAGAACTCCATTAAATCTCTCAAGCTATAAAAGAGCAGCCTCTGAGCGTTAAAATGTTCCTCTGGGAAAGGATGTTAACCCAGGGTTAAGTGTAATGTGAAAAGCCCTTGAGTTCACTTCACATTGCGTTTTGTTTGTGCTGCGTGGCTGAGCCTGAACTTCAGCACGTTCTACAATTGTTGGCACATTAAAAAATCCTGCTGACTTCTTTATAGTCTGTTTATTTAATTTCGACTAGCTTTTTGCTGTAATTTTTCCCTAAATATAGCGTTCCTCATGGACAGGGCGTTCAACCGCACAATTTTACCTTCATCAAAACAAACAGCAAAACAGCTTCTGGCTATTAAACACTTACTCAGCAGTTTTACATTGTCTCCGTCGAGGGAGTCAGGAGCATGCTCAGTGTTTTCCCATTCAGTCTTCATCATTGGGCAGATGCCCTGGGCAATAGAGCAGCGATTTAAACATTCCCTAAAGCAGGGAAAGTTTTGCAGGCTTGGATACACATAACATCAGATGTCAGACTGCTGAGGAGCTTATTTTGTTGGAAAAGGGGAAGTTTTTCCCCTCTCTCCTGTGGATTTCTCCATAGCTCCCTCTCTCAGAGGGCAGTGGCAATGCAGTGGGTCAGAGCCTCTCCAGCCGTGACCTGTGAGCTCTTGTCCTGAAGGCATGCATGTTGGCTGCAAAACAGCACGCTCCATGAGGACAAGGACCAGAGCAAGCAAAAAATGATGCAATGTGCACTCAGCCTCCAGATGACCCTCTTCTCTCACAATAGTTCTTAGCTCTTTAGTGCACTTCTGTTAAGGCCAAATCCCCATCACAATCCTCTGAGCCTGAGCTATCCATTAATACTGCATTCAGCCACTGATCAGAGATCTTTTTTTTTCTTGGCATTGGCTAAGGCTGTGATTTAGTGCAGACAAAGCTGGTCTGAGATCAGCATTTTAGGGTAATAGTCTCTCAAGGCATCCCAAACTCTGAATCTGCTTTAGAGCTCTTATTAGTGCAGTTACAGTGAGACATAGACAGAGAAAAAAGAAACAGGAAATGACTGTGTGGCCTGCTTTTCCATGATTGTTGACCTTTGTGTTTGTGTTTTAAAGAAAGTAGCCAAAATCCTGTTAAACGTTGTGTATAAAAAGGCAGAAAAATAGAGTAACAATGTTTCAGGCCAAAAATAGATAGATAGATGATAGATAGATTTTAGATATTTAAATAATATACTATATTTTAGTGATATCAGTATTTTAATGTTAATATTGAAATTGAAAGTACACAAAAAATGTGGGTAAAACGCTCCAATAAACATAGAAATGTAAAATAAAACACCCTGTTACACAAGAATAAGAGCTGATAAGAAAATAAGAAACATATTACTATAAAACATAAACATAAAATACAAGTATATGTACTGGATTGTTTGAATATAATAATTTTCAGCATAAATTACTAAATTTACATAGAAAAGGCATAATGTTTATGTAAAATAAAATAGAAAAAGATTTATTATAATATTTCACTGTATATGATATATGGCTAGTTACGTAAAGATAACTTATAGACAGTTAACCAGTTAAAAGGTTCTTATTTTTTTCTTTTTAGTTTAAACTACAAATATTTTAGAGTGCACTGTAAAGTTGTGACTCATTCTACACTTCTTTGCTGTATAATATTTCTTTAGCTGAATTAGATTATTTACTCTATTGTGGCCACAAAGGTTCCATTAAAAATAAAAATAAAACCTAGTTGGAAGAATAAAGTTGCATTAAATATAAGCTATTTCACTCAAAATCTAAGAACTGATTGCAGTATTAGTAAATCTCATGTGCTCTGATGCAATAACATCTGGTGTAATCTGGTGTGGCCTAACACATTTCTCCTCAAAGGACCAAGACAGGGAACCATTTACAGGGCACCAGCCTGCTGCAATACACTGATTTTACACCGAAACGAAAATATAACAGTTGTGTTCAAGGTCTATATATTCATTTTGATTTCTGTGACTAAAGTAAAGCTGTTTGCATTTCAAAGGCAGCAAAGCAGCATGTGAGGGCTAAAATATTCCCAGCAAGCCCAAGTACAGTTCCATTTCACCAGTAACAAATTACCTCCCTCTCCCCTCACACACACACACACACACACACACACACACACACACACACACACACACAGGTTTACGCTGCGTATGCATTCACATGCTGCTGTTTTAATATACTGCGGTTATCTTGTAAATGGGAGATACTATAGAAATATTATTCATACACACATACAGTATATCACGTGGAGAATACAAATCGTGAATCCAGAGAGCCACACGGTACCCCAGGTCTCATCTGCTCTGCTCATCTGAAGCTGTGAGATTTTCTGCAGTGAAGGACATGTTTGAACAATGTTTGTGTGCGAGTATTATTGTGACTTGTCAATAGCAGAGTGAAGTGGATATTGGGCCAGCAGGAATGAGTGACTGTGACAGTGAACAACGTGAGGAAGAGACCTTGGACGGAGAAACATCCTCTCTCTTACACACACTCTCTCTAATACCTCACTCTATCATAAACATAAAATATTGCTGATTTCCCATCCACTATCTGTTAAAGGGATAGTTTAATTCTGTCATTATCTATGGCAGTAAAATGCCATTAACTCTCCTATGGAAGTCCGTTTTTGGAACTTATATCACATGACTGAAACATAACTTCTCACAAATATGACTTTATTTCTTGTAATTGCAAGTGTCAAACTCCTGGTTGCGAGTTTACAACTCACATTGGGACTACTACCATTCAAAAGTTTGGGGTTGGTAAGATTTTTAATATTTTTGAAAATGTGCTACATTTATTTGATCAAAAATACAGCAAAAAACGTAATGTCATTAAATATTACTAATTTATAAATACTACTATTAAATGACAATTTAAAATAACTGTTTTATATTTTTATATACTTAAATGTAATTTATTCCTGTGATGGCAAAGCTGAAATTTAGCAGCCATCCAGTCTTCAGTGTCACATGATCGTTCAGAAATTATTCTTATATGTCGATTTAGTGCTCAGAAATCGTTTTTTATTATCAAAGTTGTGCTGCTTAATATTTTTGTGCAAACCGTGATACATTTTTTAGCATTCTTTAATGAATTTAAAGTTTAAAAGAACAACATTTTCATGTTATAATCTTTTGTATGTCTTTGATTAATTTAATGTATCCTTATTAAATTAGGATCTAAAGTTTCATTTTTTTTTTTTTTTTTTTACTGATACCAAACTTTTGAACAGTAGTGTATATCTTGCAATCACAATTTCTTATTTTAAACTACTCTGAGGGAAAATTAGCTTCTAATTAAATTGACTTTTATCTCAAAATGTTATTTTCTAACTAATAAAAGTGAATTTAGGATCTAAAGTTAATTTTTTTTTTTTTTTTTTTTACTGATACCAAACTTTTGAACAGTAGTGTATATCTTGCAATCACAATTTCTTATTTTAAACTACTCTGAGGGAAAATTAGCTTCTAATTAAATTGACTTTTATCTCAAAATGTTATTTTCTAACTAATAAAAGTGAATGAAGACAGTCTGGGCTGGTCAGTATATTTTTAGAAATGTCTAAACAATGGAAGTTTGTTTGGTTATCAACTTTCTTCAAAATATGTGTGTGTGTGTGTGTGTGTGTGTGTGTGTGTGTGTGTGTGTGTGTGTGTGTGTGACACAGAGG
>NW_015538026.1:2134352-2139375 GCF_001515605.1 Sinocyclocheilus anshuiensis | reverse complement strand
TGTGTGTGTGTGTGTGTGTGTGTGTGTGTGTGTTCCACAGAAGAAAGTAAGTCATACCGGTTTGGAATGACATGAGGGTGAATAAATGATAACAGAGTTTTCATTTTTGGGTGAACTATCCTTTTAACTGCTCACTGGAAGGGAAGATTACAAGTGAATAATGACTTAAATAACAGTCTGTTTCTCACACATAATATAGTACATAATAGAGCACGAGTTATATGAAACAAGTTTATGTTACCTTAATGGTACTTTTTGTCATTTTGGAGCTTGTCATACAGGTTTAATGTAAAAACGTAATTAATGACAATTTTCAATTTTGGCTGCGCTGTCTCTTTAAGGTGTCTGTTTTCACTCTGAGTCTATAACTCAAGTGGCAAAACTGATTTAGTACTGACCTTACTCCCTCAGCCCAGATGCACATGCTCTGTCACCACACACACAAGCTCAAAAACGCTCGATGTACCCTGGACTTAACCACACCGACATACAAATCACTCAAACACACCCATCACACACCTCCTTCAGGCCAGTGGCATATACACCCAACCCAAAATAGATTCTTCCTGCCTGGGTATGTAAATGAGAGCCCGCTCTATCCTCACAGTGTTGGTTTGTAAACAACTTTATATTCATAAAGGCTTTAGCCTTGGAGCAGAAGAGAGAGGGGCTGAACATGAAGGGTGATGCGGCATCAGTGATGTCAGGATTACAAATGAACACGAGCGCCCTGTAATGGACATGAAGGGAGGCAGGACAAGCAAGAGACACAGTCAGCAAGTGTATGGATCTACTCGTCTAGACCGTGTCTCTACTGTCCGCAAGCAGATGTGATATTTGTCAAAGTCAGCGGCACTGGGAAGGGCAGTATGTCACAGCAGGCGGAGGGCTGAAGGAATAATCTTTAAGGTGAGACAAGCCCTTAAAAGAAGACACACACTAAGACCGTGATGCCTGGATTTATATCTCTTGACCTGCACAATTCCCTCCATACAGAGAATATCTATCCACTAGCCATCATTCTTTACACAAGGCTGCGTGTGTCTTGGCCTTTGACACTGATCCGCAGGTCACATCTGTTAATGGCATTTTAATGGCATGTCCAGGTTATAAGTAGGAGGGCTGGGGCAATGGCTAACACTCTGTGTTGATTAATAATCACTCGAGGCATGACATATAATAATCATTGCTCTCATTTAAAATGCTACGAAGAATAAAAGGTCTTACCTGATAAAGTCACAAAAAGCTTAAAGGGAAATTCAGTACGTGTCAGGCTCAATAGGCAGCAGATGTGGCATAATGTTGATGACCCAAAAATTATTTCCTCTCGTTTCTTTCTAATGTCTCTCATTTCTCTTTTAGTGTGGTAAAAAAAAAAACTTCTTAAAAATAGCAAAAACAATGGAAGGGAATGGGGCCAATCTGTAAATATTAAAATACTCACTGTACCGCAACAAAAACATAAGTGTTGACATTATTTTAACGGTATAATAATTATTTTCATTGGCATAATGTTGATGACCAAAAAATTACTTTCAAAAAAAAAAAAACCTGTCTAATTTCTTTTGTTGTCACAGAGGAAGTGATGAGGACAACCCATAAACATTAAAATACTCACTGCTTAAACAGTACTGCAACAAAAACAAACAATATGAGTGTTAACATGATTTATTGTGGAATTCTTCTTTCTTTTTTATCTCTCTCATTCTCTCATCATTAAAAAATAAGGGGTGAAAACAATGGAAGTTAAACAAATTACAATACTCACAGTTTAAATATGACACAATATGAGTGTTTTTGATTTTAGTGCGAAAAAATCACTTACTAACCTTTTCTGTGTAAAGTTATATCAATTTTACAACCTCGTCACCATGAAAACACCATAAACCCTAAAATGACTGTAAAAATGAGAATATCTTTACAGCTCATATAATACACGAGTTTTAACAGAAGAATTAATGTGAGTGCTTTTATTACATTACTATATAAACTTCACATTATTGATTTAAAATCCTCTAAAAATTGCCTTACCATAACCACAATTTCTATTTTATTTATTTATTTTTAGGAAGGACAACTCTAATTTATTTATTTATTTATTTGTTTTATTTATTTTGTGTGTGTGCTAATGAACATTATGCCACAAATGCTGCTGTACATGATGAGTATAACGCTTATTGATGTGACAAGTACACACAAATGTTGTACTCCTGGGGTCATTGTGCATTACACACTGATGGCCCGCAGTGGTTTATTGGTTTCAGGGACAATATTCAGTTTCCAATCACACAAATAACCTCCTCTGATGATGTTATTCTAACTCAGATGTGCATTATATCTGAAAGTCTGCTGCAAAGACAGGCGATCGCACGCTTTTGCTCTCTCAATTCCAGATGGTGCTTTTCTCTCCAGCTGTCTCTGCCACATCAGCCTTAATGAAGACCAACGGCCAAATTACAGCCCTCCTCCACTTGTCTATGTTTCTTCCCCCTCTCCTTCTCTACCCCATGCCTTGTTATCACCTCATATTTGACGCTTCCTTAATTTGCCTGCTACACCTTATACAGCAGAGAATAATACTGACTCTCTAGTTACTCACTTTCCCACCTTCCATCACTCTGTTCATTTGTTTTGTACATAGAGACCTGATTGATTTAGAGAGAGAAAAAATTGTGTGTTTATGGATTCAAAAACTAATAACCAGCTAGATATAGCTCTGGTGAACAGTCTTAATTGCTTATTCTTCCCTTGTTGCTGAGTGTCTTTTTGTTTCTACAGCTGTACAAACATGAATTATTTAAAACTGATGAACACATAAATAAATAACCCCCGAGTCCGCATTTCAGAGTGATTGATTCACTTGAAGGTGAAACAATAAAATCCATCCCTATCCAATAACTCTTCTTTGTCTTTCCTCATAAACCTATCTATCTATCTATCTATCTATCTGTCAATCTATCCATCCATCCATCCATCCATCAATCTATAATTTTAAACAGATTATATTCAGAGGCGGACAGTAACTAAGTACATTTACTAGGGTATTGTACTTAAGTACACGTTTTGAGTATTGTTGCCTCTCTGCGATGACAGGGCTGTAATAACTTAGGTCCAATATTGGTAAACACTTCTGACAAATGAAATTCACCTTGCAGTGGGTTGGCTGGCTGTCTGCCAGCGTAGGGGGAGGTCAAAGTGAGGAGAGAGGCAGCATGTCGATTCCATCCACAGAAAATGCTTCTTCCATCAGGAAACTATATCCCACCTCAGCCAGGTAATAAACATCAAATTGTGTGCCGCTCACTTGCTCTTCCACGCTCTCTACATATAGAAAACACACACACACACACACATTATCATGAGTGAGGGAGCAGTTTATCTGACATGCCGAGAATTTGGTTCTGGATAAATCGCCACGTTGGCAGTCAGGCCAGATGAACAAGCCGAATCCAGCCTGCTGTTTAATTTCAGCTGTGCCTCCTCCTGCTCCTGCTCCGCATGACGGCTCTCACTGCTGGGCTCCTAAAGACATCCATTCTGTTTGAACATACTCTTGAGAGGACTAGAAACTCAACAACACTCATCTGAAACCAAGTGAGACCATCTATTTTTGGACTGGAGCGGTGGAAAAATATGACCAGTACATTAATTAATTAATTAATTAAAGTATCTATTTATGCATTTTTATTTTTAAATTAAAAAATATGTATATTATTATTATTATTATTATTATTATTATTATTGCATACTGTATATTAGACTAATTAAAGACTAAAATACATTATTTTCATAGCTGTAAAAATAAAATGTGCTAATGGAAAAACCCAAACATATACAAATGTTTATTATTGTTATTGTTGTAGTTATTGTTGTTATTATTATTATTACTATTATTATTATTATATTAACTATATATGTACCATATTTTAACATGATACTGTATATTAGTACATTAAAATTAGTCATAGAGTTGTTAGAATCAAAATACTTAATTTATTTATTTATTATTATTATTATTATTATTATTATTATTATTATTGTTGTTGTTGTTGTTGTTGTTGTTGTTGTTGTTGTTGTTGTTGTTGTTGTTGTTGTTGTTGTTGTTGTTGTTGTTGTTGTTGTTGTTGTTGTTGTTGTTGTTGTTGTTGTTGTTGTTGTTGTTGTTGTTGTTGTTGTTATTGTTGTTGTTGTTGTTGTTGTTGTTGTTTGTTTAAAAGATGGTGGAAAGTAAATGACTAATTGGACTTCTTGCACTGAGGTATTGAGTTTGAACTAAAGTTACAGTAATCCTTGAACTGAAGAGTTGAAATCCCAATCTTGCTCCATCGCCATTGTGCCCTTGAGCAAAAGACTTAATCCCAGCATGCTCCAGTGAGACTTTCCCTGTAATTAATGTAGTACAATTAAAAATCGTACAATAAATAGCAGCGAAACTGTGGCTCTTGGTTTATCTTTACATGGCTTATCTCTTTCTCTCTCTGTATGTTTAAAGAGACTAAACCTGCAGCTAATTTTTGAGTTAACAGTGTCTACATTAGCTGATCCATTGGATTAGAGAGGGTAAGATGTCACCCTGCCGTTCAAACAGCCTGAAGTCTCTCATGAAGTAAAACAACCTGTCAAGGAACTCCTGAACTGAATTTTATTGGAAAAACTACAGCACACACTCTCCTCTTTCTTTCCTTCCTTCCTCCCTGACTCTCTTTCGCTCTCTTGTCAGCACCATCAAACTCATTTAGTGGAATTCAGTCTCACAGTTTTCCATGCATGACTACATCCCTCTATTAAATACTTGGTGCATACAGTATAACCTCAATAGTCATTTATTTTATTTATTAACAGGGATGTTGGTAGGCATGCATTTTAAATGTATTTTTAATTTATTTAATTTTTTTACACAGGGCATGATTACAATAGGGTCCAATTAACATCCAATATTGTTAACATAAAATAATATATTTGTTTTATTATATGTGATGTCATTATTCACATTACTCTCTCTCTCTCTCTCTCTCTCTCTCTC
>NW_015538026.1:2132597-2133646 GCF_001515605.1 Sinocyclocheilus anshuiensis | reverse complement strand
TCCTTCCTCTCTCTCTCTGTCTCTCTCTCTCTCTCACACACACACACACACACACACAAAATACATTACATTTAATACTAATATAAAATGGTCATATTAGTATGGGCAAATGTGATGTCTGGAGTGGATATTTGCACAATATTTGCTTTTAATGACACTTCAGATTCAGTTAAACAATCAAAATATGTTATACTGGAAAGAGGAATACACTAAATTTGGTTAAGGTATTAAAATGACAAAATTATTTTGCAAGCAAAGCAAACTCCAGCATATCATGGAATATGAGTCTTATTGTATCATTTTCTTTGGCAAATGCAAGATGTCTTGTGTGCAAGTGTGTGTGTGTGGGTGTAATTAATTATAATATATCTAGTTAAACAATTTACTTAAAGATTTCTTTAACAGAATAATTCAACTATATATCCACAGAAAATGCTTTACAATTATTTATTTATTGCAAAAATGTCAAAAGCAGTACCAAAAGTAATCCAAATTACGATGCGTTGCACCCGCAGTCCTCTCTGGCGGAATACAGTAGGTTTGTGTGATCCAGAGCAGAATTTATGTTGTTAATCGCAGAAAATATTATCCAGATAATTTTCCCGATCCACTCCGTGATAGGGATGGGCGTATCGATCCAAAGTATAACGTTTAAATGCTGAAAATACGTCAGTATTGTACGTTTTAGTGCCTGTAAAAACGTAAGTACGTACGTACGTTTTATAGAACCACGTTACGTAAAATACATACGAATTATCATGAGATCACGTTGATATATATGGTGCTCAAATTCATGAAATGTTTGTTTTATCCCACTAAATTAGACTGAATTGCCTGTCTGTCCCTATAGAGTTTACATTTTTAACAGATCCAGCCACAGTTCAATTAAAAATGTGCTGAAGTTGCCACAGTCGTTTGAAAAGCGCCAGGTCAAATGCCAGCATGCCATCGTTGTTGAAACGACTCTGTTCCATAAGGTATATATTTTATGATCTCGGTGTCCAATTAATAAATTCATATGAAATGCACACAGGGGTCTGTTAAGTAAA
>NW_015538026.1:2125097-2127597 GCF_001515605.1 Sinocyclocheilus anshuiensis | reverse complement strand
GCAATTAGCCACATACCCTTCATGCATTCAAAGTTTGCTGAGTTTTTACCATAGGGATAAACAGTTAAAGCTGTTTAAAGTGAGGAGAAATAATAAGAGGACAGTAGGAACCCTGCATGCACTGGATTCCTAATAATCTTCAATGACAATGTTAAATACGTCAGTAATTTTCATATGAGGAATATTTTTTATATTATTTTTATAGAATGATTCTATAAAATGTTTTAAATTATTTTATAATACATTTATGAAATATATAATATTTTATATAATTCCACTGGGCAACAAATGTGCAAATCCAGTTCATCTGCAAGTCTGCAGGACAAAGAATTTAAGTAGCCGAATGTCATTAGAAAAGAAAAAAGTAAAAAGCCTGTATTAGTATTTACATTTATTTACTAAGAGGGATTTGTTGTGAGTCTATACAAACAGCCACTTTTAAGTTTAAATTGCCAGAAAAAATATAAAGAACAAAAAATAAGTCAACTTGATAAATTTACAGCTCTTTTCATTCAGTAGAATGGTTTATTGAGAGCATGGCAGCTCCATAAATAAAGATAAATGTAAATAAAAAATTATTTTTGTTTATTGTCTTTTATTAAAACACTTTATCAAACACACACGAAAAGACACATCATTGTCACATATACGTTTAATTAGTTTTATTGATGGACTTTTTGTCAGTTGTGTTTATGGTATACACACTGTTGCGCTTGTCTGCTTATTACTTGTTAAACCCATTTTTACTTTTATCTGCCAGCCTGTCTGTCTTCCTCATCCGTCAGTGTAACAATCATACACACATAAACATGAATTCAGTTACCTTAAATGTGTCTATATTCAGTCCATCACATCCAATATAATTTCAATATAAACACACACTTTGTGGAGAAGAACTCCAAAACTTAAGATCTTCCAAAACTTTATATTCACTTTTAGTGATTAAAAATGACATTTACAATGTCACAAAAGACGACCTCTAAATAAATGCTGTTCTTATGAACTTTCTAATAATCAAAGAATCCTAAATAAAAACGTATCATGGTTTCCACAAAAATTCTGAAGGTTCATGTGACACTGAAGATTGGAGCAACGGCTAGTGTACTTACTAGTACTCATTATGTTAGTTGTTAATAGCACCAAATGACTATTTAGCAATTATTCACCTCGCCTATTGCTCTTGATGCTCTGCCCGAAAGATAATTCTCTGTATCCATGATAAATAACACCACTTTCAATCATAATGAAAGACATGATATTGATGATGTAATATTTCCCAACTGATCATCATTAACCTCAGCCAGGGGTAAGGTCAGGACACACACATACAATAGTGAAGATGCTTCAGGCTCTATTTCAGACTGAATATATCTGCATGCACAACAACGACACACATACAAACACACAAATGTTCTAATGAGATGATCTTATGAGATGTCAATTTCCTATTATAAATCTTCACTTGCTGCTCTATGAGGGGTCTGGATGACAGTCATGTGTAATGGAAATACACTCATCTACAGGACGTAAGTGACGACACTGTCCTTGAGCCGCACACTCTTTCTCTCTTTTTCATGCACACCTCAAATGTTGAAACTCTTCCTCTAAGGTATGTGACTGAAAACAATTAAGCAGACATATGTTCACTGTTCACTCTGTTGAGGTGTTATTACTGCGGTGATTGTACAAAATATACTGCCCCTGAGCGGGAGTTATTCAAGTTTGGATTCTTCGCTGTTTGGCTCTCCAGCTGTCAGTGCGGTGAGAGAATTAAACACACATACCAACACCTGTGCCAATGTCTCCTCCATTATGATCAGAAAGGGACAAACAGAACGCAATCACAAACACAAAGCGGGTCCCTACATCTCTGTGTTCATTATCTCAGCCCACACTGCAGAGAAAGGCAGAACAAAGATTAAAAGAGAGGGAGGAAGGGCAGGAGAAATGAAATGGATAAGAGAGATGTAAGGGAAACAGGTCAATTTAGCTCAAAGGGAATCATTTAAGATTTTAAAGGGAATTTGGACAGAATCACTGTTTTACGGCTGATCACTGAGACGGCCAGCGATTCATTTAACGAGCCGTATAACATCAACTCTGCAATGGATATTCATATACAAAGTATAGTGAAAACACTATTTATTAGCACAGTAACAAGATCGGCAGTTTAAGACATTAACTTGTAAGCACAAAACACAAGATACTTCTCTTTTCAATATAAATAAGGCTTTATTGGATAAATCTAAGACATATAAACTAATCTAACACATGAACACACGCATTCACACAAGTTGCAGAAAGAGAGAAAGTGAGGAAATAATTAGTTTAAGAGGATGAAAATGTGAAATCCCAAGTTTACAGCAATATGTGCAATTGCATAGATCTGAACAACCATCAATCACTTAATTAACCCTCGCATTGAGTTCCTCAATGAGTTTAACTTTTATATTAAATGCATATAAATGCTAGAATCTGGAGGTACTTGCGTTGCCTGTGT
>NW_015538026.1:2117044-2125071 GCF_001515605.1 Sinocyclocheilus anshuiensis | reverse complement strand
GTGTTGCGGGCCTGAGGTCACTAGTTAATTTACTCATCCTTTTCCTGCTGGATATACTAGTTCTATTCATTGGTGGTCACAAGACATCGGGGTTTCTATATGTTGTGAACTGGCTTTTCAGTCCTGATACAAAGAAAGCTTTGTTGACTCCTGATTGAATTAATTCGAAGCCTCATGATGGTGATTTAGTGGCGTATCAGTGTCCTGTTCATGAAATCCCTACAAAACTTTTCAAGCAAGAAGATTCAAACACACACATACTAAACATGAATATGATCCTATAAACTATTCAATAGTTATTCAAAATACATACACAATAAATGATTAAGACCTGATAGTCTGATGTGTGTGTTACATACATGATATGGAGTTATGCATTGAAATGATTAGTTGCTCAAGTCCTTTTAGTGTCATTTAGATGCATATTTACATGGAAATGCAGTTTCTGTGCCATTCTCTGAACATAAGGACATGTTCTGTGAATGTATGAAGACCAGAGGTTAAGAGGTCTCTCATAAGGAATTTCAGTCTGTTCTCTGTGGTCGAGGTGGGGGAAGTCAATTCCAAAGAGCTCGTGATTGTAGTTACTATCACGTGATGGTCATGCGGTCATCTCTTTGACCATTTAATCTTGATTACTTGCCCTAAAATTGACAATCTCCTTGGAATTGTCAATAAGTGTTCTTTTGTTTAAATGCTGTGAGCTACTCAAAGCTGTTAGTTGTTTCAGGCTTGTGGCGCCAGGATCTGATTTACGACATCCTGTGTCTTGGGCCTCTGTGGAATTTGGCTCCTCATGTTCCAACCATGTTTTGACCAAATCTTAGATTGTCTGATTCGGTCTGATACCCTACAGAGAGAAGTGAAAGCAGGTGAAAAATGCCAACAAAATTCAATTCTCTCTCTTCAGTTTCTTCTTTCTTTCCACATGATGACAGAGATCAGCTCAGAGACAGATTTTAAAATGTCTTGCACAAAAGAGGAACTCAGTTCGCACAAATACTACAAGATCAGGATGTCATGCACCTTTTTTATTTTGAAGGGGTGGCAGTGGAAGTCCTGGTTCACTCGGTACCCCAGGCAAAGATAACACATGTCTAGGACCAGACAGAATCTGCTGACTTTTTTTCTTTTTTTGCATTTCTGTGCTGATTTTGAAGGAAAATCTGCAGAAGTCTGCGGAATGGATTTAAACATGGTCAAATGAGTTTAAACGCTGAAAGTACAACACTTTTATTGGTAGCTGAAAACATTATCCAACTAGCCAAGAGCCCAGATATTTAATAAAACTCAAAAGAGATGGTGGATGAGTAGATTTTTATGATTAAGTGTGAACTCAAGTAAAGTTTTTGATTAGTGACAAAAGTGATCAAATACTAACTGTAAATATTATTTTATTAAAATTAACTTAAATGATTTTAGCAAATGGCTGCAATATAACAAAGAGTGAAAAATTGAAGGGGGTCTGAATACTTTCCGTACCCACTCTATATATGTGGACAGACAGATAGAGAGAGAGAGAGAACGAGAGAGAACAATAGTTAGGTACTGTGACTGGACATGTATTTATTAAATGTAAATACCGAGGAGTAGAAGAGATAGAGAGAGAGAAGGAGAGCGAGATAAGACGACAGGGACAAATGGAAGGTATGCGATTCTCCCTTAGAGAACATTAGTGTCAACTGACTGTAATCGGTCAGATTACAGAAATTCACTCATGTTAACACACACAGACAGACATGTCATCCCCAAACCACATGTTCACTCACAGCATTTAATGATTCAGTAGTCAGCCAGAGCTACTTCTCTGCCTGTGTGAGTGTTTTATGCAATGTTACATTAGATATTATCAAAAAGATGAAGGAAAAGACAAACAAATGAATGTATAAATCATACCGTCAGATACACACATGGCACAGTCATTTAACCCTGCTCATAAATCTCTCCGCCTCCTCCACAATTAATGATTATAATTTATAAATGAGAAGCTGAGGTGGTTTAATTACCGTCACACTGACTAAATTCACAAGATTAATAAAGATATCTGGATGTCACATCTCATTCATTTTTTATGAACAAACAACTTGACTTTTCTGTTCCTGTCACACGGCGTAATTCAAATCAGGGCGTGAATAAAAATTATAATGGCGGAGAACTATCGAGTCACATGACAAATAATGTTTGCAAAAATTAGGATTGAACCAGAAAGCAAACAGACTCCCCATCACACAGAATCTTCAGAGTCCTCCAGCAGGCTCTTGAAAAATTAAACACCATCAGTGTTTAATTCAGCATTTTGGTGGAATACCTGATGATACTCAGCTTCTGAATTCATAATGCCTCTTTTAATTATGTTTGTAGTAAAATATTTATGCTTATACGCTGACTGGTGAAATGTTCAGTGTTCTTTTATCAAATATTCCCTTCTAAGTCACTCTGAATGTCTCCCAAGTAATGAGTAAAGATGCATACAGATATCAGTATGACTCAAGTCTTTTTTTGTGTGTGTGTGTGTGTGTGTGTATGTGTGTACCTGGTATTTATCATGTTATGGGGACCAAATGTCCCCACAAGGATAGTAATACTAGTAAATTTTGACCTTGTGGAGACATTTTTGAGGTCCCCATGAGGAAACAAGCTTATAAATCATACAGAATGAGTTTTTTTGAGAAAGTAAAAATGCACAAAGTTTCCTGTAAGGGGTAGGTTTAGGGGTAGGGTTGTGTGTGTGTGTGTGTGTGTGTGTGTGCGTGTGTGTGTGAACTGTGAATACAGGCAATACATTTTGTATGAAAATCTATAGGCATTTCAAAATGGACTGAATACATTTATGAAATTGAACAGCAACATACCGCAGTGAATCTCATTCTGGAGCTTGATTCAGTCACTCGTGAAACAAAATGATTGGAAAACAACACTACAGTATTGATCATAAGGACTGTATTCAGTCAATCCACCTCATCTGCTTTTAAACAAGATTATTTTATTATTGATTCATTATTGGCCTTGATTTAATTGAGATTTGCTCCATCAACTAAAAGCATGCCAAGAATGAGGACGAAATCCTCCAGTGTGTGTGTGTGTGTGTGTGTGTGTGTGTGTGTGTGTGTGTGTGTGTGTGTGTGAGTGAGTGAGTGAGTGAGTAAGTCTGTGTGTGTGTGTGTGAGTGAATGAGTGTGTGTATGAGTGAGTGTGTGTGTGTGAGTGTGGGTGAGTGTGTGTGTGTGTGTGTGTGAGAGTGTGTGTGTTTTCACCCTGAGGGTTTCATTCTCGCTCAACAGGTTCCAGTCGCTCTGATCTTGGTGAGTATTTAAGACATACTGCTGCTGCACAAATAGCATATAAAATAACCCGTAGCAGATCTATACAGGTGGAGCTGGGGAAGGTGGAGGGTTTCAGAGAAACTCTTAGAGCGCGCTGCAGGAATCTCTAGTGAATGCTAGCCAGCCATATAAATGCAAGGCAGTAAGCTCATTGGCTGCATATGCAGCATGAACCAATCAGCTTGTGCCAAGTCGTTTAACTCTCTGAATATCATTGGTTACATTAACAACCAGTTGCCTGGGCCATCTAGAGTTTCATGACTGAACTATATATATATATATATATATATTGTCTTCACACCATGTCTAGTTATATTATTTTATTGTTCCAAAGCATCTATTGAATGAAATCGAGCCCATAACATCTCAAAGAACTGGCAGCAGTTTGGTGGACAGTTTTATCTGAGAGCATCAAAGCTGAATTACATTCCATATGTCCAGCCAATCAGTCATCAGTCAGCTGTTGGACACCATGCATCCTGGCCCCCTTAAGCCACCAATAAAGGTGATTGTGCTGTTTATGATGTGACTGAAATATGGTCTTTAATAAGCCTGAGACAAAAGTCACTGGCATTCTCTGAATTATAGGCCAGTGTACTGAATCCTTGGTCATAAAATTGTCACCAGCTGCATTACAGAATCAGTCACAATTTATTTGTGCTATAAGCATGGAAACTTAAAAGTTTCCCCTGACATTTGCGAGCAGTATCATGGATGCAGCAGTGCAAAAACAGGATCTATGAAGAAACCAGGGTCAGTGAAGTCTACTTACAACATTGTATTGCTGTTTTCATGTGCATGCATGAATACTTCTACTTAATCCACATTTAAAAATATCTGAATGTCATTGCATCAGATAACAAAATATCAGGTCAAGTGGCATGTGGACAGGCCCAGCTCCAGAATCAAATCACTGAGGGTGCTTCTTAAATTAGAGAGGGTGCTCTCTCTCTCTCTCTCTCTCTCTCTCTCTCTCTCTCTCGCTCTCGCTCGCTCTCTCTCTATATATATATATATACATACATATATACTGTATATATGTGTCTGTGTGTGCCGTCCATTGCTATGGTGCAAGAGCATTCCCTTAATAATCGCTAAAATCTGTCACTCGTCTTAGTTCATCGCGATCACACAAAGTTACGTTATATAATCAATGAAATCCTCTACGCTGCACAATGAATCTCTTATTTGCATCGCTTCTACACTTTGATATAATGAGATGATTCGTGCTGAACACAACACCTGAACAAAAACTCAATCTGAGTGGTCACGATGAGTGGATTCTAACTTAAACACCTCTGATTGGCTGTTGGGTTCAAGAAATCAACAGATATGTATGTGATTGACTACATTGCCCAATGCTTCAAATATAAACCTTTGACGCTCTCCGCAAACACATATGCACCGGAGTGATTGCCAGAAAAAGAGTGCAAAAGCATTCGCCAATATTATTTTGCAGTTTGTATGTACATTCAAGAACAATTATTTTGCAGTTTGTATGTACATTCAAGAAAATTCCTTGCAAACAAATATTTTGATGCAGTTACTGCATAAACATGCCATGGCGGGCCAGACTAAACAACTACCCATATTACCTTACCTAGAATGATGTCTGTTCTAAACAAGTCATAGTCATCTGGGTTTTGAATTGAAGATGTTGATTATTTCTTTGCAATTCTGTTAGTAAACATGGTTGTTTTTATAATAAACATTCAAGGGGATTGGGACAGGCCCAGCTCCAGAATCAAATCACTGAGGGTGCTTCTTAAATTAGAGAGGGTGCTCTCTCTCTCTCTCTCTCTCTCTCTCTCTCTCTCTCTCTCTCTCTCTCTCTCTCTCTCTCTCTCTCTCTCTCTCTCTCTCTCTCTCTCTCTCTCTCTCTCTCTCTCTCTCTCTCTCTCTCTCTCTCTCTCTCTCTCTCTCTCTCTCTCTCTCTCTCTCTCTCTCTCTCTCTCTCTCTCTCTCTCTCTCTCTCTCTCTCTCTCTCTCTCTCTCTCTCTCTCTCTCTCTCGCTCTCGCTCGCTCTCTCTCTATATATATATATATACATACATATATACTGTATATATGTGTCTGTGTGTGCCGTCCATTGCTATGGTGCAAGAGCATTCCCTTAATAATCGCTAAAATCTGTCACTCGTCTTAGTTCATCGCGATCACACAAAGTTACGTTATATAATCAATGAAATCCTCTACGCTGCACAATGAATCTCTTATTTGCATCGCTTCTACACTTTGATATAATGAGATGATTCGTGCTGAACACAACACCTGAACAAAAACTCAATCTGAGTGGTCACGATGAGTGGATTCTAACTTAAACACCTCTGATTGGCTGTTGGGTTCAAGAAATCAACAGATATGTATGTGATTGGTTACATTGTTCAACGCTGCAAAAGATGTTGAAATAGAAACCAATCTCCAGATCAAAAACCATAAAGCACTGGATAGTTTGCCAAATTTGCAATGAAGTGCCATTATTACAACATTAACTGAGGGTGCTACTGATTTCGTTTGAGGGTGCTTAGCACCCTGTAGCATGCCTGTAGAACTGGGCCTGCATGTGGAGCAAATTAGCTTTTCACAGAAGTAACTTTACATATCTGAGTCATACTATTACTTTTCCTGGGGTGTTTTTGGTGGATATATGAACCTTTTACAAACAGAAAATGTCTAAATAGGTGTTTGGGGTTTGGTTAAGTTTTTTTTTTAAAGGGGTCATATGATGCTTTTTTAAAGATCATTATTTTGTGTATTTGGTGTAACAGAATATGTTGACATGCTTTAATGTTCAAAAAACACATAATCCGCGTGTAACACTCCAAAGAGAAAGGAAAACTTGAAATCGCATCATATGACCCCTTTAAGGAAATTAATACTTTTATTCAGCAAGGATGCATGAAATTGGCAGTAAAGACAATTTTAATGTTACAAAAGTGTTCTATTTCAAATAAATGCTTTTGAATTTGAACTCCTGAAAAAAATATGCAGCACAGTTTCCACAAAAATAACTGTTTTGAACATTGATGATAATAAGAAATATTACTTAAGCACCAAATCAACATATGCGAATGATTTCTGAAGGATCACATGACACTGAAGACTGGAATAATGGCTGCTGAATATTCAGCTTTGCCATCACAAGAATAAATTAAATTTGAAAATATATTAAAATAGAAAAGGTATTTTAAAATGTAATAACATTTCACAATATTTCCTTGACTTGGTGAGCATAAGAGACTTACCAACCCAAACTTTTAAACATTATACTGTTTATCGTTTTACAATTTTACAGGTGCATCTCAATAAATTAGAATGTCGTGGAAAAGTTCTTCAGTCTGTGTGCATTGAATTTATTTAATACACGAGTTTCACAATTTGAGTTGAATTACTGAAATGAATGAACTTTTCCACGACATTCTAATTTATTGAGATGCACCTGTATACCTAACATAATTTTTTTTTTTTTTTAGAATTCAAAGACATTTATACATTTTAAAGTATGGTCTTATGGTAAAGGATGGTATTAATAGTTTTTAATTAGGTATTAATCATTGTCACTGGGGGAAAAAACATGCTACCAAGTAAATATGGAAATCATAACTGAATTTTGTTGACCCTAAAAATCTTGTTGCTCAATAATAATAAAAAATATTATGGTAACTTAAAGTATGTGAATTTTGAGGCTTTCATAACCTTTAAACAAAAAAAAATACAAAGGTAAATTCTAACTCTAAACACATTTAGAGAAAACTCACACTGACAGCTCTCTGCATTAATTTTCCCAGTGTAAACCTAACCAGCTCAGTGTTGTTTTCTGTTTTGAGCAACCTGAAATGTAGCATTTAAATATATCACTTCTGTTGATGCTGTAGTGCTGTAGGATAATAATGTCATGTTGTGGGCTAATTATTTTTGTTTGTTTTACAAGTGCTTTTGAGCTGCCCATTGCCACCATACTAAAGGTTATATGCAAATATATAAATAGTCAATTACACACACATGTACACAAAATTACAGCTCTAAACCCAATACACACATGAACAGTGCCCACAGGGAAACACAACAGCAACCTTTACTCCACTGAGAGGGAGAGTGACAACACAATCATATCATTTCATTTTACACACACTTTACACCCAGCCGAGAATCCACCTAAATACATCTGTTCTAGATGAAAATCCTGCAGGTTTTTTCCGATTTCCCCTCTCTTATTCCCTCTCTCATGCTCTCTTTCTCTGCTTGGGGACTTGAATCCCTTCTTGTGCTGATTACACACAAAGCTCTTTAAAAGCTTATATCGGCTGCCTGCAAATTTCTGCAGATTGATTTGACTCTGTATTATGTTAAAACGGAAAAAGAATCCATCATGAGACTTTTACAAAGACTTCTCAAATGCTCTCTCTCTCTCCATCAGGTTAACAATGTATTTGCTTTGTCAAGGGGTCAGTGGAGCAGTTGTGTGGCCGGAATAGACCGGGGATAATCTGGGTTTTCAAACAAATCACTATTAAGACAGAAACCAAACAAGCCCTGATGCTGCACAACTGAGAAAGTCATTAAACTACTGGGTCAACTGGACTTCATTAACGCAGTTAGCAAAAACATACTACAACCAGATTTGAAACAACAATACTCATAATACCCTGACATCATTCATAGGGAATTTGTTTGTAAAGTGTGATTCAAGCACGGGCGTAGATT